>NC_087393.1:807501-950001 GCF_963675165.1 Halichondria panicea | reverse complement strand
TGTGTGAGGTGGGCGAGTAAGAAAGCTGGAGGGAGCACTCGCAATGGCCGCAAGACGGCTGGTAGGAGAAGAGCAGTGATGCATGTGTACAGCATTTTAGCAATGGTGGCTATTATTATTTTCAATCCTCAATCTCACAAATGTGCCTCTTTTTATACAGTAAGCTAGCTAGGACTAAAGAGGTGGTTATTTTGTGTGTAGACACATTCCTGGTAGAGCAATGTATGTACTTAATAACACAGCAGCTGCATGTGTACAGTGTGTGTGTGTGTGTGTGTGTGTGTGTGTGGGTGTGTGTGTGTGTGTGTGTGTGTGTGTCACGTACACGAGTCTCTGTCTGTAGTCGGCAGGCAGTGCCACAAAGTAGTGAAGAATCTCCAGCACTTTGCTCTGTGAAAATTCAACAAAATTTGTCAACAAATACAGTGATCACAATGCCCTGAGTGCACTTGCCTTGAATGATAGTGGACTGTTGGCATCTTCAATAAGAGCAGTGTACATAGCAACCACAGGCTCTGCTGTGCCAATAGAGACAGCTGTGTGTAGTACCTGAGGGCACAAAAAACGCATTAGTACTCGTACAGTGTACAGCTCGAGTTGGGTAGACCAACAATGGCTGTAATTGTACGATGCGCATGCATGTACTAATACCAATATTGATTAGCTTTGAAGACTTTGGGGGCCTATTTTAACCTGGTTGTACAAAGGGCAGGGCCGTAGCAAGCAAGTTTAGAGTGGTCAGGCAAAAAATAAATTTTACTAAAAAATTAACTAATCGATTGCAATATTGACGACCATTACCTACTTTGCTCCAAAAAGTGGTCAGGCCAAAACCTGACCAGCCTGACCGCTTGCTACGGCCTTGAAGGGTGACCACCATAGCTTTTACTGTACTAGTAGATCAAATCATGCTTGCACTCAATTACGGTGTGCCATAAGCTGTTACTATATAGCCGATGTACACGCACCTTAGGGTCCACAGCCAGCATTTTCTTGAGCAGTGAGACAGCTGCTAGTTTCCCACTGGGTCCTCCCTCACACCACCTAGCCAGCAATGGCCACACAGAGAGGAGACAGCTGCTCACAGAGGAAACATGACTCCTCACTGAGCTCTTGTCTCTACTGACATGCTCCAATAGACCACTCAGTACACTAGACACCTGCACACGCAAAAAACGAGAAAACTACATGACTAGTAGCTAACTTTGAGAACCGCCAGAACTGAGTATCTACGTATAGCCAATTAAAAGATACGCTTCTGTAGTTTTTAGAGGGTTAAACCATACTTGTATGCTTCGAACAAAGACCTGTGATGGGTATGAATTGATATTTCCCATAGTAGTCTACAGCATTTTGCTTTGGCTGTCTCAGCTGCTATATATAGATACATGTACACACCGTTTTCTGGTGTTGTTGGCTGTGCTTTGCCAGTAGCGGCAGGAGTGTGGTGTGATGAGTGAGGAGGTGTGTGTGGAGGGTGGGCGGGAAGGTTTGGTGGAGCAGGAACCCCAGGCCAGGCACATCTGTGGGGGGGGTACAGTTAGTGGGGCGGTGTACATGTACCTATGTGGGGGGTACGGTTAGCTAGTGGTTTGGTGCATAGTGGGGGTATGGTTCTGTACATAGTGGGGGGTATGGTTATTGCATGGTGGGGGGTACAGTTAGAGCATGGTGGGGGTATGGTTATTGCATGGTGGGGGGTACAGTTAGAGCATGGTGGGGGTATGGTTATTGCATGGTGGGGGGTACAGTTAGAGCATGGTGGGGGGTATGGTTATTGCATGGTGGGGGGTACAGTTAGCGCACGGTGTGGAGCGGTACATGTAACTACATGTATGTACCTCTGTCTTTGTCCAACAAGCAGTCCACAAAAGCAGAAGGCTGACGAGTGGAGATAGTGAATTAATACAGTAGCTACAATCAAATGTACTGTACTTACAGTGACTCCAGTGATCAGTGCTAGCTCTAGTAGCAGTCCAACACTCGTCTCATTGGCAGGGCTCAAGGTTCGAGCCTCGGATGGGGCAGAGTCAGGGGTGTGGCCAAGTAGGAGGGGCTTGAGCGAGCCTAGCACAGACTCTAGTAGGCCATCGCAGACAGTCGACAATTTAGATTCCTGTGTGGGTGTATGTAAACAGGACATAATTAATACGAGTAATAAACTGTACTTTGATTTCGAGGGTGGATAACAGCAGACCAGCTGTTTGCAACGAGATGTGGCCTTGGATCAAATAGTCCAAGTGATTGTGATCTCTCTTCTCACTCTCCGAGTTGTCATGGAGATAGAGGGGCATCTGACCAATCAGATCACAAAAACTGCATGAAAAAACAAAATATCCTGAGTTTCTCGGGAAGGTCCTAGATATTATGGTTGGACATTCCCAGGATAGTTTATGCATATAATCTGGAAATATTGGATTCAGGGGAATAAGTAAGTTATTGCCCCCAGCATGAGTGCAACATGCATATATGGTTGCTATGGTAGACTAGTGATGCAACACGATACACTTGATCTGCCCACAAGTGTTGGAGTCACTGGCCATGGACAGGAATGTAACATGAAGGATCATGCATTGCAACCAGGTGCTAGTGCTTCCCAGTTAACTGTCGCAAACAATATCCAGTAAAGTAGTTTAACTTCCTTTTATTTACGTACATGTACATGAAATTCATTACAATACTAGCATTTCTTGGAAATTAAAGGGATGCACAACAGACATAACTGTGGCTGTAGCCCCACCCCATGTACGCACACAACACATATATGCAGCACATGTCCTACCTTCCTGGGGCCAGCTGTAACGAAAGTTGAGCTACAAATTTTGAGTGTATGTCAGCAGGGCTGCTAGCAAGGGCCTCCAATGTCAGCTTGACCTGCACGAGGAGTCAATACATTATTATTATACAGTACATGCATGTACAGAAATGTTATTGCATAATTGTACATGCAGTATGTGTTTCTAGTTTACATCACTAATGGACATAAATATATAGAAACAGACACACCCTGCTTATAGCAACGGCCCTCGTACACATACCTGTGATGGTAGTTGTCCCAAACTAGCCACATCGCCACTACTGAAGCCCAGGGCAGTCGGACGCAGACACGCCAGACACACCAGTTGGTAGAGGTCATCACTCCAGAAGCTATCAGGCACACACTACATACATAATAGAGTACAGTCATCTACGTAAACGCATGCATACATGTACAGCAACAAACTTTTTGCATGGAGGAAGAATGAGAAAGAGATAAGAATGGGGAATAATGGAAAGACCGAATCTTGAGCAGAAAATATTGAATCTCAACAGGGTTTCATCTAGGATTTTAAGTTTAAGAGAATTTGGAGGCCACCCAACTTCTGATTACCACAGTGACAACCCCTTGTTGTTGGTGCCTATTAGCACATTGCCAGGCAACTCCATGTAACTTGATATGCTGGTTGTAATTGTGCACGTATACAACACTAGAAGCCACATGTACTAAAAGCAATGAACAGATTTGTGGTAAGACTGGATAATGGATGATGACCAATCGTCCTCTACAATAATGTAGCAAAAGACGTGTCTAGATAATGTTGGATCTAGTACTCAAACTCTCTCTCTCTTCCTCCTATTCCCCCCCCCCCCCCACTAGTCCTGCTCAAGTACAAAGTGCATGAGGGACAGGTCAACATGCACTCACTGTCTTCAGTTCCGTGGGGTGTTTCAGGAGTGCGGCTGTAAACTTGAGCACCCTAACGCCCACACCACACTTGGCCCTGTTGTATGTCTCTCCTTCACTGGGCATGAACACGTGAGTTGCCCCAGGCTGTATCACACAAGCAGCTGACTCTAGTCCATGAGGGGAGAGACTGCTCAGGAAGAAATGGAGGCTCTCAAACAGACAGGATGACTTGTCTAATGGCTTCTTTGGTTGAGCTGTGCGTGTGTGTGTGTGTGCATGCGTGCGTGTGTGCGTGTGTGCATGCGTGCGTGCGTGTGTGTGCGTAGGCATTTTCAGTATCTCTATAAGTAAAATTTGGTTTGCAAATACTTAGTCGCTTCGATACAAGGAAGTGCGGTTACGAAACGTGATCCCGAGTATACATTGAAGTTAGCCGCTCCTTCTCTTTTTATAGGCTCCTGATGTAAATCCATCTAAATAACATTGTTGTGTTGCAAAAGAATCACCAACTAAGTGTATTCTGAAACATACTACAAGACAGTAAAAAAAGTTCTAGTCATGTCTAGCTCACTGTTCAAGTTAAAACGATTTTATTCCTATTGCTCATCTTGACTATTATTCTAGCTATAGTCTGGCACAGTAGATCTAGTTTTCAGCATGACCAGAAAGAAAAAGACATTGTTCACATCGTTCAGCTTGATATGGCAATGCAGGTAATAAGAGTAGGCCTTGCCCAATTATTCAAAAATGTGTCTATTAGTCTAGTCTCCAAGTCTCTGCATTGTACCTAACTTATTTAATTATTATCCTCAAAATCATCAACAGAATTATACTGCAACATCACAGACTAGACCCTTCTATATTCTAGAACTATTATTGGTGAAAGAAATCTTAGAAAAGAGTCAACAGTACTACTACTAGCACCTTCCATACTATATACTCAGTAAGCCACTACTATACTAGCCAGTCTATAGCCACCATGTGGACCATGTGCGCAGAAGTGTAAACGTCAACTATTATGGTAAAAATTGCCTATAAGTATTAGGCTGGCATAATGCTCAATGCTCCACTGCAGAGGAGGCTGGACACGCGTCATCCGTAGTCATCCGTTAGTCATTAATAGTCATTAATAATCCCATGAATACGCTTAAAATCGATCCTTTTCGATCCTGCTGAGTCAGCATTTTACCTAACTCTTATGGGATTATTCTTGCTCGTTTATCTCTCTTGTATTAAATCTCCTGTTAGTTTATGAGTCGTAGTAGTTTAACACTATGATCGCTATACCTGCTACATCAAGACAGGAGTAAAAAAAACAAAGGCAAGTGCAGCAACAACTTGATGTTTGTGACTAATCTATGTTTCTGGCTCATTGCTTCTAGTATGACTATGCTACTCAGTTTCTAGTTTCACTGGGTACTTTTAGCATCATTTACTACTATAGTATGGAGTGCTAAAATCGCTTGCAGGCTTTTGACTTGGCTGAATAGCTACTGTTCTCTGCAAGTTTCCGTATATCTCTCCATGCACACACATTTCCTCCGTAAACCATTATGACGCGTGTCCAACCTCCTCTGCCACTGCACTATTAGTCTCAAAATTATGTTAGCATAATATTATTGGGCAAGGCCTATAGACACCAGTTGATAAGATCTACATGGGAAGTTCAGGGAAAAGTGCCTCAGAGCAGGTAATCACTCTTATCTACAACGTACTCTTGCTTCAATGTACTGTACATGTAAAAGGGTGTGCCAGCTCAGCACAATTTTACTGTAGAAGCTTATACAGGAAGTAGTTAGTGGGCGTTTAAAAATCAATCAAAATTCCATAGGCTTTATATAGGATATTGCTAGCATGCTTAGGAGTACAAGACAGTAACATTTCTAGTCATGTCTAGCTCACTGTTCAGGTACAAACAGATTTGGATTTTATTAGTATTGTTCATCTTGACTGTTAGTCTAGTCTGGTACAGTAGATCTAGTTTTCAGAAAGAAAAACACATCGTTCAGTTTGATTCGGCAATGGATCGGAAAGACCTGACAAAAAGTTCAACAGAAGTGGAAGTCGAAAAAACTACAGGTTTATACGATGGACCCGTCACTGAATCTATTGAAAAGCCGTCTAAGAACACACCACCAATGGTAGATTTTGTTGTTCGCTCAGCGTACATCGACACACGAGCAAGGGATGGTTACAAAAACTCTACAGTGATATTTGCTGAGGTCTCTAATGATGTACGTAAGTTTGGGCTATTTGTAGGCTGTGGTGTGGACACTATTGATGCCAAGAAATACAAAGTTGAATCTCTTTACTTCAACTGGATTTGGAAGAACAAGGGATATCTGACACATGAGGAAATAATGATAACTTGCTATGATCTTGAAGCTCATAAAGATAGCATGGCTTTCGTTACTTATCATCCAGCTCCAAACTCAACTAAAATATCTACAAGCACTGTTAAAATTACATACTCGCCAAAAAGAAACGACAGTAAAAACAAAACGGTTGCATGTACACTAGCCTTTGGTAAACCACTGTGGCTGAAAGAGTGGCTATTGTATCAAAAAACGATTGGAGTTGATCTGGTCCAAATGTATGTTGATGACACGTTCATGAATGTCACTGAAAATCCAACAATTATCAAAGGCTTTGTTGAAGAAGGTTTCCTTCGAGTGGATTACCGCAAAACTTATTTCAACGAGAGACAGATTAACTATGGTTCTCAACTTCTAAGCAACCACGACTGCTTGTATCGTTACCAGGGAGTATATGAATATACACTTTTTTTTGATCTTGATGACTTTTTTATTCCCCGTTTGCCAAACGAGACTTCTATTCTTTACTATTTGAACCGATTCTTACCAAAAAATAATCAAGCAATGGTTCAATTTCATTGGTACAGTCTATTTCCAGAATGTGGCCTAACTCAACCGAAAGAAAGTTCTAAAGATGGCAATGTAACACAGTTACTCAAAGTCAAAGGATACTGGGACACCAAGAATACAAAATTTGCTTGTAGGCCACATTTGACAACTCACCTTACGATTCACGCCATTCGTGACCATATCAAAGGTGCGATAGTAGCACCTTTGCCTGATAGCAATATTGCTTACGTGGGACATTTTAGAATAGGCATGTACATTGCACCAGGTTTTCCCAAAAGTATTACGTGTGACACACTGCACACGATAACTACAAAATTTAGCTTTAGCTAGCACAATAACGTCATGTGTTATGATTATTCATTAGCTTTGTGACTAATTTTGAGCAATTAACATTTCTAATGTACTATAACAATAGTTAAATGAAAGCACCGCAGCCTCAGTGGAGGTGCCGAAGCTACATAACATAATACACTAGGAGAATGTTGAACATTGTGGGGCGAGCGTAAAAAAACATGCTTGTTTTACGAATTAAGCAAATCATTGTGCCGATCCATGACGTATGGATACATACAGACAAAATTGCAACATTGAAGACTAGGTAGGGACTCGCTTCGCTCGCTCCAATTACATTGTAATTATCATGAGATGAACATTAATTCATTTTGCTGCATACTCAAAGAATGGGTATAGATCGACCATGATTTCTGTTAAAAACATCGATGCCAAAAGTTCAAGTCTAAAATTAACGGCTGCATCAGCAGAGCCTTGCAGCTACCAATAGCTAGTATTCTAATGCAGAGCTAACTACTAAGTAGAATAGCAATACTCCATGGACAAGTTTTGCTACGCACTCTTCTGAAAAAGCTGCAATGGTAAGTAAGCAAAACTAGGCATAACTCGAGAACGAAGCATTATTTTGCAAATCGACGAATTAAAATTCAATAAAACATTACCAAAAGCCTATAGGAACTCTACTTGCACTTCATTGATCCTTGAGCAGCTGTAGCAGTCTACACACACAGACACACAAACACATTGAGCAGCTGTAGCAGTCTACACACACAGACACACAAACACATTGAGCAGCTGTAGCAGTCTACACACACAGACACACAAACACATTGAGCAGCTGTAGCAGTCTACACACACAGACACACAAACACACTACCGTATACCTCGCTTGCGCATGCGCACCGAGTCATAATCAATGTAATGTGCAGGATGACTTTCCCTTGCTTCAGCTAAGATAAGATGACGTAACAGCACCGAAAGTGGGCGTGGGCATAGCCTTAAACATTTTCGCTAGTCTCGAATACCAGCCGGTTCTCATTGTAAGCGTGGGCGGGAGAGAACCCTCTGGTGACTCTGGGCATACTTTTCTGTCCTCGGACGGAATGTGGGTAGAGTATATTCATTGGAGCCTTACCCACAAGAATGTAAGATAGCTTCGAGAATGCAACCGCTCTATAAACACTTCTATTTAAATTGTGGGTTATTATCCACGTGGTTAACAGGATGATTACATTCCTGACTGGCAGAACGTTCTGCCCAGAGTCACCAGACGGTTCTCTCCCGCCCACGCTTACAATGAGAACCGGCTGATATTCGAGAGCACGCTTCTTTTCCTTAATTTACCCCTTAGCTTTCCATAATTTCTGGGGAGAACACTGCGGGCCCGATCAACAAATGAACGACACACGTTAGGATATTGCGAGCTTAATTCATTAATTCGTATACTTAGATCATGTTTGCCATAAATTTGATTGGCTAAAGGAAGTGTTCTATCCAACTTAGAAAATCATGCACTTACTTTAGCCTCGTTCCCAGGCCTTACTTTTTCTTGCTGTTGTCACTGTTCATCCATAAATCATAAGAAAGACATAGTAAGGCAGCAAAGAAAGAAATGGGCGTACAGTTAAGAAAAAGTAAGGCCTGGTTTGGGAAATCGCGTGATCCACAAGGATTTTTATGAACGTGGGCGATATGTAGCCCACAATCGTGACGTAAGGTATTCTCCCACGCATTCAGAGTTTAAATAAGACTGTACTGAGACAACCACCAAGCTGTGCTGCAAGTCAGATCAGAGAACCAGCGTGGCCAGCTCTGGTGGCAGTAGCTACCTGCAATATGATAATGATGACTAAGCTAGACTATAGCATGTAGAAAGACACAAGAAAAGGTGATAGTCTGAACACACAATTGCAAATTTAATCTAGATCATCTAGCTAAGCCTAAGGTATAGCTAGCTATATAGTGCTTGCAAACTTCCAGTTCCAAGTTCATGTCCAGCTTGCTGCTTTATTAGTCATAGATTCTGCGTGGGCAGTCCAACATATCTAGCTCAGCATGCCCACGCTCATTTTCACCCTTCTACCACCCTTCTACCCTCACGCGACTTCCCGATACAGGCTCTCCTTTTTCCTAACTCTACGTCTATTTCTTTCTTCATTCCTCCAATTAATACCGTATTTTATCTCATTGAACATTAATACAGTATTTGAACGATTGTGATAAAGAACAGAAAAAAAGAAAAAGGAGAGCCTGTGTAGAGGCTATACAGTGGTTTTCCATACCTTTGCAGGCTATACTCCAAGAGCACTGCAACCACAATGTACTGATTACCTGTCTGTGTTATTTTAGTCCACCCACACATCACAAAAATCAATGATGGGTAAAATACTGGCTATTGCAGACTTTTCACACAACTCAAGGGCTCTACTTTCACAGCACTCCTTCTATAATTATAATGCTTGAGGTCAACAAGCTGCTTTCGGAAATATCCAATTTTGAGCCTAGTAAATATAGGCCCTCCGCTCCCTATAGCTATGCATACAAGTTTTAGCTCATATCATTTAGCCACAATGAACCAAGCAACAAGTTAGCTGAGCTACCATCAGAGCTACCATCACTTCAGTCAGACAAAATATGAGACACCTGGAACATTTAGCGGCTATTATAATTATTTGGCGAGTGAGCTATTAGAATTTGGCGATTTTTAATTTGACGTCTTAGGCTACTACAGCAATTAGGTCCACTAATTTGGCAGTTTTGAAATTGCCAAATTAAAACCAGTTATATACAGTTTGAATTTTGCAGGCCATAGCAAGTAATTTTGTTGGCTTGTTACTAACAATCATAACAGAAGCCAACCAAAATACTATATTTACTACATTGTGGTTGCAGTGCTCTTGCAGTATAGCCTGCAAAGGTAAGGAAAACTGTACTTACTTAGAAAATCATGTAGCAAAGATTAGATAAGAACATTCAAATCTGATTGGCTAAATACTCACGGTTGCTATAATCTAGACACTGTTTAGGAAGTTTCCACATGATTTAGAAGTCCTCATATACACCATTATCAAAGAAACACACCCACTGTACGTATGTACCCTAAGGTGACATATTTTCACAGGTAGATTTGCCTGCGATTTCACTTTTTATAGGTAAATTACTCGCAAGTACGTAGTTTGAATTTCATTTTCTGATTATCTGCGAGTACACAATTTTGCGATTTTACTCTCATTTGCAGAAATAGCAAAAATTGATACCCGCGAAATAATTATATCACCTTAACTAAGGTATACATAACATATTTAACTCAGAACACTATATACCCATGCACCCCTTTACCTGAGAATAGTTCCCCTGGTGACAACAGCTGTTCCTCGAGCACCCAGGTGTAACAGTCAAGTGCAGCGTTAAGAGATTCAAACCACGACACAGTCTCAGAGAGGGAGAAGACGTCACATGATAGCACTGGTTGCCGCTGAATACCACCACTCCCTAGACCACCCTTCTCAAACCTGACGAGGAGGGGAAATGTATAAATCACTAACTACTATTTGAGCATATGGCTACAAAATGAAAATGAATACATACGGCATATCCATAAAGATAATGCTTGGAGATATGTACACGTACACGTATAATGCAAGTACATCTCATAATGTTATAAGTGGCATATACATGTACAGTAGAAACAACTGTAGCATTTACCATGCATACCTGGTGACAAAGAAATGACCTCCTTCACCCTCCACAGTTCGGCGCACCCACACACGACCCGTGGGCGTTTCTGGAGGGGGGCAAAGGTCACAGTCATCCTACACTGCTACAATACAGAACACTATACACACTACATTGTTGCTAGGGCTCACTTGGCAGTAGACTGGCTAGTTTTGTGAAAAGCTGTATACACTGCTCCCGACAGCTGGTCTCTGGAGAACCACATTGAGTGAGTACCCACAACACAACAGTGGCAAGAATGGGCTCCTTGACACCTCTACACACAGAGAGACACACATACAATGAAGGGATAATAGCTGGCTAGCTATAGACAGACAGACAAACAACACACAGTTTATTACATGAATATTCATTACTTGTAGTTGTTTGATCAATCCTACAGTATGTACATTGTCCAGTGAAACCAGGCCACCCTTTATAATACAGCCAGATTAATGGGCCCCAAATTCTCCATAGCATCAGTGCGTTTCGACTAGCAGCTACATGTAGGCCACCTCGATCTTTACACAGATCCTATATATACACACTTACTTTGGTGCTCGTCTTGTTTTGCTGGGTACGTTAAGAGCCGTTGCCTTGGCGCGGATGATACGAGTCAAGTGACGAATCGCCTGGCAGGTCTGCTCCTGGGTTCCTATGGAAACACGAACACGTCATGTGATATCACAAGCTCTAGCTGTTGACCCACCCACCCAGAGATTTGTCGTCTTTGTGTGCTAGTCGTAAACTGTTGATCATGACCACCATCATCTCAAGTACAAAGGTGTCCACGAGAGTAGACTCCTCCCTTTAGTAGAAGCAGTAAAAAGTTGAAATATTTGCATGCTCTAAGGATGCTGCTGAAGCATGAATCATAGCGTATGCATCAGGGTGTCATATAGGATTTTGAAGTAGAGGGGGGAAATAAGAAAAGTAAGCAGAACATTTTACTAAAAAAAGGTCAATTCATATGGACACTCAGTCATACAACTATAGTATGTATACTTAATTCAATGCAAATTTTAGGGGGGTGGGGGAAATTGGAGCTAGGGGAGATATCCCCCTTCCCCCCTATATGACACCCTGTGCATGCAAGGCGTTACAGAATTATTGAACTCTTGGAAGGCCCAAAGTCAGTACAGCAATCGGTAGAAATTCAAAATCAGTAAAACATGCATCCATTGTATTTTATTCAACACTACGGACGCTATTTATAATGTAAGCATTACATAATGTATAATTATGTGCTCAGTTGTAGTAAAGTGTAGCAATAGGACATGTAAGCAGTAGATGAAATGGCACACCTGAAGACAGCGTAGATGCTGTTGATAGCCAGCGCTGCTCCCAGACGCTTGGTAGCACTGGGATGACTAGCCAAACTGTACAGCCTCTTGAGAAGAGACTTGGTGTTCAGAGCACTCTTCTCTTGTTGCTGAGGGGGAGAGGGGGAGAGGTAAAGGTAGCTATACTATTCAAGTTTAACTATATACCTACATGCACACGCACACGCACATGCACATGCACATGCACACGCACATGCACACGCACATGTATTCCCTTGTTGTTAGCTAAAACTATATTCTACTGTAACAGTATACAGGGTTTTGTAGAATCCAACAGTTGTCCAGGCAAAATAGTAAACCACAGTAAAACCAGTTATCTTTATATAAAGGTAGTCGAGTCATGCAGCTATGAATATCATAATAATTATGCTACATTACAGTGCCACAAATGTGTGAGTAGTTGTACTTAAATGTTAATAGAATGTGCTGACACCATGTGTATGTGAATGAATAAGCTACAACATATCCAAAAATGTTTTCATTGCAACATAAAGTGGTGGACTAATAAAACAGTAAACAATTGTTATATTTGGGATTTTGTCACAACATGTAATTAAGACTATAGCTATTGTTGATTCTATATCTACACATCCTCCGCAGTGCTCAAAATTTCTAGTTTTTAGTGCCGTTTCGGTTAGGGAGAGATTTGAAGAAGACCTAACGGCCTAAAGGTCCAAAAAGTACACACTTGAGAATAAATTGTCTAACTTTTTGAAAAATTTGTCCAGAAAGCCTTTATAAACTTCCGGAGATACCGGTTATTGATGTTACACACATTCCTGTTTTCACCTGAATGGCACAATAGCAACTTTTGGGGTTTCACCTATAGCTACTGTACACATGATAATTATAGTGAAATGTTCCAGTACAACTATACTCACACATTTGTGATATTCTACTCTCTAGACTAGATGCACTGTAAGTATAATGATAACCTATGCAAGTGCTTGTGTGAATGAAAGAAGTCAGCCTCCTAGCAGAGGAGGTCCGACATGTGTGCACGAATCACTATAAGTTCAGTGCATTGATGTCATTGCGGTCACGTGATAATGTCCAGGCCAAATGCACTGAACTTGTTGTGATTCGTGCATGCATGTCAGACCTCCTCTGGCCTCCTAGAAGCATAGTAGCGTGCATATTATAATGATATTCATAACTGGCTTCCTGATTGTGTTTTTGCTAGCTGGACAACTGTGGTGCAAACTACTGTACAGCTGACCTTGCAAAATACTAAATCCTTATCATTACCACAAAACCACCATACAATGTTGCTATGCTACTAGTAACAACATGTAGCCTGAGCAATGATGGCTTCCAGAACTGGTATGAATGTACTGTACTTTTTAAAGTCTAACATTTTCACAAAAAATGGGTAATCTGAGAGATCCTCGAAAATTACCAGCTATAAGGTGGTATCAATGGTAGATGCTCTTATCTACTCTTGGTGGTATGGAAACTCACATACAAATTATGGTGAGGATTTGAAGTGGAGAATGGGCTGGGACTAGCTTGCATATACCAGCAGATACCTGTATAGCTACTAATCTGTCCACTGCATGTATGGAAAGCAGTGTGAACAGCATGCAAGTCTCAGCATAAAGCGTTAATTGGTAGATCCCCACTGTTCATGAGTTCCCATAGACTAGTTCTAATTGTTTGCATAGCAACATTGTATGGTGGTTTATGGTAATGCAGTGAATGATTTAGTATTTTGCAAGGTCTGTGCAAACAGCTGTACCATCAACTGGTAGTGATAAGCTTCTCAATACAGCTGTGCCAACAGTTCTGCACACAGTTGAAGCCCAGAGGAGGGAGGACACGATTAACCTTAGCTCTAATTAGCTAATTATCGCGACCTTTTAATTACATTCTTTGAACGATTCATCTTTTCTTTCTTTATAACCTCTACATATTGGACACAAGAGCTAGAGCAAAGTAAGCCTTTTCTCCTACTGGAGGTACCCCTATGGCCAAGTTGTCAGGACCTGAAGGTAATAGGACCCCTATAAGAAGGACCTCAAGTACTCCTATCTCTAAGATCCCTGTGAGAAGCATCCCAGGCACTCTGATCTTGTCTCTGTGAGAAGCACTCTTGATCCTGGAGACAGGATCCCTATGAGGAGCACCCCAGGCACTCCTGTCTCCAAGATCCCTGTGAGAAGCACCCCAGGCACTCCTGTCTCTGTGATAAAGCTGCAACATGGTTCAGAGTGTTTCCAACATGAAGAACATCAATGACACTAACAGTCTCAGCTTCTAGCACTCCATTATTTGTATGGTTTGCTCTGTGCCTGCAAGAATTGCCTGTCACTCATACTACAGTACTGTTCTGTGTGTTCCAATATGTAGAGGTTATAAAGAAAGAAAAGATGAATCGTTCAAAGAATGTAATTAAAAGGTCGCGATAATTAGCTAATTAGAGCTAAGGTTAATCGTGTCCTCCCTCCTCTGGTTGAAGCCAGAGGAGGAACGCCAGGGTCAATAGGGTCACCTTGAAATATCTTGTTCTGGGTTCTTAACCTTTGCTGCATATAGCAGCTTGGCGCTTCTGTTCTTTATTTGCCTGCTTGGGAAGCTAGCAAGCCGGTACATCAACATTTTTTATCCTAGCCACATAAGGCTAATTTTCCATATCTTGTGGTTTTGAAGAATGCAATAAAAGGTCAAAGGTTGTAATTAAATCCTGGATCTCCTCAAGCTGATTCCTCTGGGGCGCAATAGCTTAAACGATTCCCCTTGTGATTATAAAGAGGATCAGCTAGTGGTGGTGTATGAACTCAGGGGCGCAAGGGTAAACTCAGTTTTACATGTAAAACATAGGGCCACGTGGTGTTTTAATTAATGACCTTTTGACCCTGGCATTCCTCCTCTGAGTTGAAGCATTGACATTCAAATTGTCACCATGCAACTTCACGACAAGATTTGCCCTGCATTTCCACCTGGTGCACCATTCACCACCTCTTTTGATGCTCTATAGCTACATGTAGCTCTCAGGCTCTAGGACATCAAATAATTATGCACATACCTGTACATGTACACTGTAATAAAAGTCAGCAGTTGACTTCCATATATGGAATTCATTGCTGTGCCTGTTTATATAGCCAGGAGCCCATAAATAAGAGAAGGAGCCGCTGACTACGGGGATCACGTTTCGTAAGTGGTTATGAGATCGCATTTCCATAAATTATGCAGATCGAGTTACTAAGTGGTTGAATCCCTACACGTGTTATACGCAGATACAGGGCTGCGGTTGCAAGCACTTAGTCGCTTCCAAACAAGGAAGTGTGGTTTCACCGGCAATTACGAAACGTGATCCCTGAGTATACGTTGAAGTTAGCCGCTCCTTCTCTTATTTATGGGCTCCTGATATAGCCCTGTTGCAAGAATTCTAAAACCCTGTACCAAATTGCCAAATACTTGGGTATGATTTCTATTGTACAGTTGTTAGTAGCAATTAACACACTTACTTACTTTTCCATTAATTGGTTAAATTGTCTCACCTTCTTGCTAGTTTGCTTGATGGACCAGACAAGGAACTCCCTCACACACAGAGCAGCAAAGTCCCTCAGGGAAGTGTTGCTAGGATGCACAATCCCATCCTACATACATTAAAACAAACATAATTAGTATACAGTCAATGGAGAAAAACACGTCCAGCTGCCACAAAATTGGATTTTTCTCTCCAAACCATGGCCTCCGCAAACTTAGCTAGTTCCACTCACCAATAGAGCGTCCAATAGAGCGATAGTGTCTGGGCTCTCATACTGCCTGTTCCTAGTGAACCAATGGATCATCTGAAAAATGAGCGGCCGAAACAGCTGCCCTGTCACCTGTGTGGGTGTGTGAGAGGTGTGTGTGTGTAGAGGGGGGGGAGTCCTGACAACTAGGTTTTTTCTCTGACCTTCTCAACATCACATGCCAGCTGGAGGAGGAAGGGGAAAACCTTCCGAAACAGTTTAGTCATGGGGCTCTGTGAGGTGGATCAGTGCATAATGCATGCGTGTATGTCATGTGAGAGTCATGTGACCTTGCTCTGAGCCACTGGTTGGGCACTCTTCCCAATCATGTAGAGGACCAAAGCGTGCAGTAGCTCACAGGCAGCCACCTGTAGAGACACAGCTAACAGCTGACAGCCCACCCCTTGTGTTAGCGTACCTTGGTCTGTCTGTCACTGGAGGTGGTGGCTAGCTCACACACACGAGGCAGAAATGGATCTGTGGTACAAATAAAGCACGGAAATTTGGAAATTTGGCAAATGTAAATAATAATTTTATGTTCATCACATGATATGGACACCTCAAAACAGTATACTCATTTAGATACTAGCGTGCATGCCCAAACCTTGCCCTCGATGCTTGACTACAATACAATTACTTAACAACAGAATTGCAGGTATACTATATATACCTGCTCTGAGGCACTTTTCCCATGTACTTCCCATGTACTTCCCATGTAGATCTTGTCAACTGGTGTCTAAGTTAGTTAGTATACCCACACACCCACCGCATCAACATCAAATAATATTTGAATCTCATAAACAGAGTAAATGGTTTGATGGATGATGAGCAAGCACTCACCGAAGTAGATGGATGGTTTCATGTCTTGGAACGGGAGTGGGAACTCAAGCCGGTTCTGAGAGTCCCATGCCACAGCGTGAGAGGCAAAGGCAGCTGCCGACTCGTTCTCTACCAGACTGCTGTTCACCTGACCCCCCAGGGTGCCCAGGAAATGAACAATCCGCCGCCGAACCTGGCGGGGGGGGTGGGGGCGTGGCTTATTAAGAGGTGGCCACATACTTTTCAGATATCTCAACTTCTAGCTAGTGAAGGCGGCTACAGTCATGTGCACTACTGTACAGAACACGTACATGTACACGAACAAGTTGAGATCACAATTTGCTTTCATAGAGATATTTAACAAACCACTTAATTGTAAGTCCACAGAGAAGCTTACGTATACATGTACAACACCACTTGCGATGCATACATTTGCACACTTGCACCTGTACGTTGTTAGGACCTGTACCTTGTTGTTGTTAGGCCTGTACCTTGTTGTTAGGGCTCTCTGCTCCATCAATTCCCTCCTTCCATTTGGCAATTACTTTGACCGACTTGTGACGCTGCGCTCTCGTGGAACCGGACTGAACCACCACCGTACTGGAACCGGAGTCACACTCTGTACCTGTGTGCACAGCAGAAGGACAACCCTCAACCTTACATGTGTACTAAAGCGCTGCCAATCCTAGTTAGCATAGCATACATGTATTTACCTCGGTAACCTATTGGTACTAACAGCGTGACTGTACATGAGCTATACAACAATAAAATCGAGAAACAAGCTGATATGATACATGTACGTATAACATGATACATCAATAGTCACTCAAAAAGCTAAGTCACATGACTTACTGTTAGCATTGGTCTTGAGGTACTCATCGAGATATGGCAGCACGGCTCTGAGTGGGGGGTGGAGGAGGGAGGGGCTGAGCTGCCCCGCCCACTTCTCCAGGGCTGACAATCCCGTGCTGGCCAACGGTAGATAGCTTAGACCAAGTTTGAATGTAGTCTATGGCAGTATAATAGTACAGGGTAGAGTTGGTAAATAAAAGCCGTACAAGTAGATAACTTGTCTATTGTGGTCAGCCTATAAGCAGGCCATCTTCTATAATTATTACAGCCTGGTTAATAGGCCTCCATAGCATGTGTTTGGACTCGTATTATTAGCAGGCCACCTCTATATTATTACATTCATGTTGGATTGTCCAAGGGTGACCGCTATAAACAGGTTTTACTTGTGACTATAAAAACGGTTTCAGCGCAAAACTCACTTGTAGAGCTGGTACAAGGCTGCTTATCTCCAGCTGTACTATCTCCTTTGGCAATGAGAGGAGCAGCTGCAGACAAGAGACCAATAGCTCCTCCTTGTACTGTTTCATTCTAACCAGAACCTGACAGTCAAAGAATTATTATAGTCACGTACACAAATCAACGAGTTTTTGTGCTTGCCTCTCTGACAAATTTCCTGAACAGGATGAAACAGTCTCTCCTGTCGTCTCCTTTAGAGTCCGTTTCCATGGCAATATCACCGTCTGTCTCCTGATCAGGAATGTCCTATATTAAAATAATTAATCTCCTTATAATTGCTTGAACTGCATGCTTCTGATCTTCAGTATACTTAAACTACTTACGTAGCTATAACTTTGAGGGAGCTTATAATGAGCATATACATGTAGTATAATTATGTTATTATAATTATATAAGGAGTACTTTTCAAGGCAACATTTCATCGACAGGACAAAAATTGGCAAGTCAATGAACTGACTTAAAGAGCATTTTTCAAGACATTCTAGGACATGACAATATCCTTGGTTAGTTGTGGTACCTGGAAGTAGTTGAGGGTGGAGCACATCTTGAGAGCCACACCCAGCAGCTTGTAGAACCCGCTGATGAGGGGGTGGGCTGTGGAGTGGACTATCATCTCACGGCCGAAGGTGGGCACCCATTGTGAGAATAGTGACGGCTGGACACACGGGAACAACGACCTGTGTGGGGGCGGAAGTGTGTGTGTGGGGTGGTGGTGTAGGTGTGTGGTGTGGGAGGGAGCACGTACTTGCACAAGTCCACAAGGTTGATGAAAATCTGGAAGTCTTTCGGCACAGACGGATACAGCCCAGACACAGGGTCAGAGTTCGTGGTGGGTGGACTGGAATCATCTGCAGACTCTACAGCTTCCGACTATACAGTGAAAACCATTTTCATACACAAGTATAAGGACAAAACCATGCAAGTAACAACTAAACGCTAATGGCTAGAAGCCGATACAAGTTGTTACCAAACACACACACACACACAC
Organism: Halichondria panicea; assembly: GCF_963675165.1. NCBI lineage: Eukaryota > Metazoa > Porifera > Demospongiae > Suberitida > Halichondriidae > Halichondria > Halichondria panicea. Next base: position 931,249 of record NC_087393.1, on the reverse strand, counting down.
ACACACACACACACACACACACAGTCAGCTTTACCGTATTCCTCATGCAGCTCCGCCTCAAGACAAAATACACACATGCACAGTACAGCTAGTCTATAAGAGCTTTGGTAATAACAAGAGTTTATGATAGAGAGAGAGTATCGAACGTAGGGCATGCTGTACATCAGATGTATGCGGAGAGTAACTTGACTTCCTGTATCTGTCACAAGCTTGGAATTTGCACACTGACCAATCCAAGCGTGGGTGATGTAATCTATCAACCCATCCAAGTGTGGGTGATGTAATCTACTTTCTTGATAGATTACATCACCCACACTGGATTGGTCAGTGTGCAAATTCCAAGCTTGTGACAGATACAGGAAGTCACGTTACTCTCCGCATACATCTGATGTACAGTATGCCTACGTTCGATACTCTCTCTCTATCATAAACTCTTGGTAATAACCTCTTGCTCTAGCGAGGTCTTGGCTGTGAGGTCGAGTCTGTGGATGATCTTTATGACTGAGCCCACCACTTCATCGTACAGCAAACTGTGTACCTCCTTCCTCGTTCCAGGATCCATGAACGTAAGACTGTGACCCTGGACATGGGAATGGGACATAATTATAATTATGGTATCGGGATCGGACTTGGACTTGCCTTTAGTTTGGTTGGATCCAGGATATGTATCCACAGGTCAACATAGTTCTTGTACGATGGTCGCCGGTTGCCTAGGATATCAGTGGTCTCCGTAGCAACCACACCACTATCACCCTAGAGAGTTTGGACGATATTTATCCAAATTACATCATACTATAAATACGTAGCTAATATGATCATGATTAACAAACTGGAAAGCATTGCGGGTGCTGACACCTTGGTGGAGGTGTCAAAGCTACTATTAGCAATAGCTTTTATACACAATTTTGATTTTGATGTTTTGCTGTTGCATGCCCTCTTTTTATTTTATACATAGACGCGATGCCGAAAAAGAGGCTGCACATCAGCTGCAGATAAGGCAGATGCAAGAGCAAATGGAAGCCATGCGAAGGCTGGGTGGAGCATAGTAGGTGCTCGAGAACAGGAGCGAGCTGGCCGATACCTATACTTAAAATGTTTAGGCATGCGACAAAAACAGTTTTTTTCCCGATCTGACTGTCGTGGCTTTCTAAATTTTAATTATTCCCATACGCGTATAGATCGACATGTCAACCTCAATTCTGTATATTACTATCACCAAAGTTTCAATGAGCTCTCCTCTTCTATCACACTATACCCATTGTTATTACTTCCTTTACGTCTATCAGTTATAGTATTGGTACTATAATGCTGGAGTTTCACTATGAGATAATAGCCTTAATTAGGGATCTTTATAAAACATGTGACTTAATGCCAAATGGTGTACGTTCCATATTATTACAGTATGTACATGATTACATGATTTTTGTGCGATGAAGTTAACTATAACATTGGCTCTAGTGCCATCCTTGCTAGATCTAGTAGTGATGGAATTTTGGGTGTAAACAGAAGGTGATGAGAAATGTTCACTTGTGGTATTTTGTTCATGTCTCATTAATGTTTAACAGCAATTCATTATCAAGTGTGTATAATTAATGAAGACAGAACTGATCTTAAATCATTATCGCCATGCACCTTTTCAATAATCTACTCTTGTTTTATAAATAGGAATATAGTAATAGCTAAATATGGACCTCTCTGCCTGTAGAAAAGGTCTGGCTACAATTTATCCAGCCACGCCCAGGCTACACAATTTGCATCTCTGGTAGAAAGTTGATTAATTACATAATACCATTATAGTAGGGCACCCCCTATAAAATAATTTGTGTGGGCTTTCCCTATGCATGCTGCAACTTATGAAGAACAGCAAGCAAAAACAGTTTTGGTACTCAGTCACTTGTACAGCTAGCTATGGCTACTTATCTTCTTCTACTAATGCTTTGCTTTGGAATGCAGGATGTATTCAGTACTGAAGAAAAGTGCATTCGGACTCAGTACGACCTCCAACAGTCTCTGATTAACCGGACAGTCAACATGGAGACATTAAATGGAGCATTCTCCCCTGGTAATCATCAGGATAGTATGTCATTTTATGTGTACTACCACTTCTGCTCATTGAATCCTGTCAATAGCAGCAATGGCAGCCTACCATCTTGCAGTGCGCTAGAAAATTGGGTCCATGGTCTGCATTTAGGAAAGAACGAAACACTTGACTTCAGTGAACGCTATATGTTCAAGTTTCTTTGGAATGCTTCTCCAATCAACCTTTTTATCCGTCCGGATCTCCTTCAAACTCTCTCTCTGTACATGTTCCAAGTAAATTTGCCTGAAGCCCACCTCATTCTGGACCATGTTTGTGATGATGTAAATGAGTCGTTGACGTTGACTGCACAAAATGAAAGCTACAATGACCCGCTATACATTTGTAGGGATCCACCTCCAATTCTCGTGATGCTGGAAAGTATGACAGTTAATGTAAGTACCATTCATGGTCTAGTCTAGGCTAACAGTATAGCTATTATAATAGTGTTTAGAGGTTTGCAGAACAGTTGTTTCTTTACTCAGAGTATAGAAGCAGTAGGGCAGTTGTTGTGGTTTTGTGGTCTGTACACAGTACTATAGACCTTTCACTCATGAATTATGATCAGTTCCGCGAGGCCAATAATATCCCTAGAGCATGAGCGCCCACTTGGTCTGCTGAACCATACTGTTATTCTTTATCAGTCTGTATACAAATTCATTCGATGTGTATCAAACCATGTCTACTGGACTACCATTACGTTGCTTATTTACTACAGCTAAAGAGCTTCTACCTCCACAAGCAGTCATTCTTTACTCATGGCACTGGTACTTTGAATGAGCAGGGTTATCCCATCTATTACTTTGATCCTCAAATTCATGTAAACGACGTTTGTCCGCTAAGGCAAGTTAACGATTTTGCAATCATGAGATATTTCTTGGTGGCTGCTATAATGTTAACTCAACTGCTGAATCCAATTGCTGTTCCTTTAATTGGTCTATATGTGTATGTTCGACATGATTTAAAGGATTTGAAATTTTTATTTTTCATAGGCTTCTTTATTGTATTTATTCTGCTTGGTTTGACTGTATTTGTTTGGGACATTCATACATTAGTAATCACTTTGAATGTCACGTCAAGCATTCAAGATATCCTCATCTACTACATTTGTGCTGCGATATCTGTCCTCGTATATAATCCTGTTGTATTGATCATCACTCTTTGTTGCACTCTCAAATCCTTACAAAAGTCTCAATCTCACACTGGATGGCGGGATACCTTAAAGAGCAATAAGTTGTATGTAGCAGCCACCATTATTATTGAGCTAACCGTTAACCTACTATCTTTCCACATCTTTTATATCTTCTTGGGGCTAGCTGCAGCTCCAGTAGCTACTGGCTTTAATCTTGGTCTTGCAACAACAATTTTTCTTAGTACGAACGTGTACTTAGTAATGATTTTAAAAATAAACGAGGAGACGTGCAAGTCAGTATGGAATGTTCTAATAAAAGGCTATAAGGCTGTACCAGAAGGTTCAGAGGGAAAATCTACATGCACTTGTACATGTATCTGTTCTACGTTTACTAAAGTGCTAATGAATATAATAGTGATACTCGTATGGATGACGATTATATCGTACTGTGTATTTTTCTACGTGATATCAGTCCACGTGGGTCCATTCACATCCACAGTTTCTTTGCTTGTCTTTATTGTCGATTTATTTATAGCTATGCTTGCTGCCATCTTTCCAATTCTTATCGATAAGACAACAACATTCTTCAAGAAAATTAAGCAGCAAAACAGTGAAAGCCCAATAGTGAAGAAAAACGATGTCGTTGCCATGACACAATAAACTTTTTTTGGATTGCATGGCTGTGTGAATTAAATACTTTACAATTTACTTAGATTTAGCTATTCATGAGACTGTTGTGCAATAGACTATATAATTCGTTATATATAATTTTGGGGGAGTTAAGCTCAAAATTATGCATGATGTATTTACATTACTGAAACTATGGATCTAGTGTACTATATCAGAGTAAAGTATTAGTCATCAGACGTCAGTCATCATATAAATGAAAGCACTGCGGGTGCTGGTGCCTCGGTGGAGGTGTCAAAGCTACATTACACATAACATAAAGCTGCTACCTGCTAGCTACTAGCAATGGAGCAATAGCTTACACACACGCTAATTTATATCATGATGAACACTATTATGCCTCGGTGTGCATGCGCAAGCGCAAGCGAGGTACGTGTGTGTGTGTGTGTGTGAGTGTGTGTGTGTGTGTGGGTGTGTGTGAGTGTGTGTGTGTGTGTGTGTGAGTGTGTGTGTGTCCAGTTTCTACGGTAATGTGTATAAGTTTATGTTAAGTAGTTTTGGCACCCACCTCCGGTGCTGTCATAATTTTGCTGCACGGTAATGATCGACCATGATTGTTGTTAAAAACGATTGATGTGCCAAAAAAAAAGTCCAAGTCTAAAATTAATGGCTGCATCAGCAGAGCCTTGCAGGTCTCTTCTCACTCCTGCAGCTACCAATAGCTAGCGTTCTAGTGCAGAGCTAACTACTAAGTAGAGTAGCAACACTCGGTGAACAAGTTTTGCTACGCACTCTTCTGAAAAGGCTACAATGGCATTCCAAGTAAGCAAAACTAGGCATAACTCGAGAACCAAGCATTATTTTGTAAATCCAAGAAAACATGACTAGAAGCCTATAGAAACTCTTACTTGCACTTCACTGATCCTTGAGCAGCTGTAGCAGTCTACACACACAGACACACACACTAACGTATACTTCGCTTGCGCATGCGCACCGAGGCATAACAAAAGTACTTATAGTCTAGCTATAACATTTGACCAACTCACAACTTCAATAACAGGTGGGTGTGAGCACGTCCTTATGAGTCCTTGGTACACTGCAGCAACAGAAATAAACAACGTAAGTAATGTGAACGGTACCTGGTCATACAAGAAGCCCCACCCCCTACCCCACCCACTCACCTATCTGGGACAAGAATGCCTTGAGTGTGGTCCAGTTAGTGGAGAGCCCCAGTATCAACTTTAACACGGCGAAATACACGGGCTTGTGAGTGACGGGGGGTAAGAGAGGGTAGCACTCAAACAGTAATACCATCAGCTTCTCCAGAGAGTGAAGCAGTAACTCAGACAACTGCAGGGGGAGGGTTGTCAACATTACATGTACCATTATCTAATTACATGCAGCTGTATCTGTAAATGGTTATGGACATGCATGTACAATGTATACGAGACTGTTTCTAGTAAGATCCTCCCCTCACAGATACAGGGATGTGTCCACACTAGTACTGGCAGCTGATGATTGGTATACTAACCACCTCTAGACAAAAATAAGACTGTAAAAGAGGCACACTTGTGTGATTGAGGATAGTCACCACTTGGAACATTCTTGGCACATTACTGACTACACACCCACACCCACACACACACACACACACCTCTCTCATCTCCTTGACGATAGCGGCCAAGGCCTCTAGGAATGCTGGGAGTTGGAAGAGGTTGTCCTCCACCGACTCTAAAATGGGAGAGAAGAAGAGCTGCTCACTGCGATTAGCCATCTCTTGAAACATGAACTGAATGTCCGACGGCTTTAGGAACACTTTACAAGGCTGTGGGGGTCATGTGTGCGTGGGCGGGGTGGGTAAAAAAGGCTTTAGGTACACATTACAAGGCTGTGGGGGGTCATGTGTGCGTGTGCGGGGGTGGGTAAAAAAGGCTTTAGGTACACATTACAAGGCTGTGGGGGGTCATGTGTGCGTGTGCGGGGGTGGGTAAAAAAGGCTTTAGGAACACTTTACAAGGCTGTGGGGGGTCATGTGTGCGTGTGCAGGAGTGGGTAAAAAAGGCTTTAGGAACACTTTACAAGGCTGTGGGGGGTCATGTGTGCGTGTGCGGAGGTGGGTAAAAAGGCTTTAGGAACACTTTACAAGGCTATGGGGGGTCATGTGTGCATGTGCGGTGGTGAGTAAAAAAGGCTTTAGGTACACATTACAAGGCTGTGGGGGGTTGTGTGCGTGTGCGGTGGTGAGTAAAAAAGGCTTTAGGTACACATTACAAGGCTGTGGGGGGTCATATGTGTGTGTGCGGGGGTGGGTAAAAAAGGCTTTAGGTACACATTACAAGGCTGTGGGGGGTCATATGTGCGTGTGCGGGGGTGGGTAAAAAGGCTTTAGGTACACATTACAAGGCTGTGGGGGGTCATATGTGCGTGTGCGGGGGTGGGTAAAAAGGCTTTAGGTACACATTACAAGGCTGTGGGGGGTCATAATTATATATGTGCATGGGGGGGTAAAAGACAAGGCTGTGGGGGGCTGGCTTACCGCTGCAAAGTGTCCGTATCCCTTGATGGCCACTGCCAGCTGCCGCTTGCTGCTGCTCTGATTGTCTATAATACCGCGGAACTTCCTCATAAACTCTTTGAATATGGCATAGTGTGTGTCTCTATCCTCCGAGGCTTTCTCCACCACCACTACTGAGACCTATGTAGTTGAGGGGAGGGGTAGTGAAGAATGGAGAGTGGAGAGAATGGGGTAGAGTAAGGGAAAGTGAAGGAAGGGGGAGACAGTTGGGGGGTGGGGGGGTGGGGTGGTGGAGACAGTTGGGGGATAGTAGGGAAAAAAGGGAGAGAGTGTAAGAGAGATAGGGGGAGAGGTGAGGTAGTAGATGGATTGATTAAAGCTCTCACCTGTTCAAAGAAAGCTTCCATGGCGCTAATTGCCGAGTTCTTGTTATCTTTATTGTTGTGTTCCGCCCACTCCAGCAGACAGTCGTACATGTACTGCAGGGTCATGTGACCTATCAAATGACGCGAGGAGAAAGTGACAAACCTCGTGATCTTTGGCCAGGTACTCTTTAAACTGTGCAGCATGTTTTGCAATCAGAGCCATACCAGCTGGAGTGTAGTACATGCACGTGCATCAATAGAGACTCCATAGCAACAAGTGCTCTCACCTCTGGGCACTTCAAACCTTGTCCTGGATGCCTTGGGGTCAATAGCCCTCCGAGCACACTTGTATATGTCCTGAGCATACGCAGAACCTACAAAACAACATCATACGTATAGACAATTAAAAGTTCTTTAGTCTATAATTCTGCTATTTGTGTTAAAACAAGACTAGGAGTAGTTATCTACTCTTGGTGTAGAATGAATGATAGCAAGTTAAAAATGCACCAGAGGAAATTACCAACACTATACATGTACATAGTACGTAACTGTAAGAACACAGTGAATGCATGAAGGGAACACATACCTCCCTGAGCAGTAACTAGCCCAACCAAATTTGAGAGGTACATACACACACACACATGCACCTTGTTCAGTACGGAACATACATACACACAGTGAATGACTTATGTGTCCCCAAGCTAGATCCCAGATATTTGAGAGGTACACACACACATACCTTCAGCAAAGGACTGGGAGAAGTTGACTAGATAGCAGCAGAGTCCCCTGAGGCAACCTCCAATGATGGACATCTCGGGCTTCTTGCTGCCCTTGCCGAGCATCTCTGACCTCAGTGTACGCACGTACACGTCGACCAGTCTCCCTGAGTGACCCACCATGAGCTCTGGGTACACCTCACACAGCGTGCCCAGCAGCTGGTAGATACCACCACGCACTGCAGCATGGGAATCAAGATATGGGAATGGAAGAATGGGAATGCAATAAATACAGGAATGAGAGAGATATTGGACTAGTGTTACATTTCCTACATGTGCTAGAAATGCCAAGTGAATTTTGCTGACCTGTAGCTGAGTTTTTTGAGACTTGTGTAGTTGCTTGGAAAAATCTGCAAACGTTGGCAGATGTAAAATTAATGATGTATTCAGGAATACAAAACGGAAGTTATAGCTCACTTGTCGATAAGTTTGGGTATGTTCAATGACTCTACTTCAGCAGTTCTTGCGCACAGTCTCAGCACCTGTGTGTGTGTGTGTGTGTGTGTGGGGGGGGGGGGGGGCACAATCAATCAAATGCGTCAGTCGAAGAGGCCCCACAACAAAAGCTATTCTGCTTACAACTACTGTAACAGTGCTATTGTAGTCACCCTTAAATCAGGTTACCTACAGTAGAACCTCGATTATCCGGACACCTTGGTTCCAGAAGCAGGCTGGATAAGTGAATATGCCGGATAACCGAATAGATAAACCACGCCTTGATCCACCCACTTTATTGATAAACAGCAGTGCCACTGGTTGTCTGCGCATGCGCAGAAGATAAGCAGGTATGTCTCCATGGTAACAGCTGCAACGCGCATGCGCATTTTAGGGACACGCCCATTTTTAGAATTATTTAATCTGATAAAAAGAAAACTGCCAAGCCGGATAATCGAGGTTCCGGATAATGGAGGGCCGGATAATCGAGGTTCTACTGTATTAATAATACAGCCAGGTTAATGGGCCCTATAGTATGTGTTTGGATCTGTGTTGTTAGCAGGCAGGCCACCTCTTTACTACAGCCATTGTTAGTCTGCCCAATGGTGACCACTGTCGACAGGTTTCCCTGTACTAGTCCCAATGGTGAGTCGACAGGTTTCCCTGTACTAGCCCCAATGGTGACCACTGTCGACAGGTTTCACTGTGCTAGCCCCAATGGTGACCACTGTCGACAGGTTTCACTGTGCTAGCCCCAATGGTGACCACTGTCGACAGGTTTCACTGTGCTAGCCCCAATGGTGACCACTGTCGACAGGTTTCACTGTGCTAGCCCCAATGGTGACCACTGTCGGCAGGTTTCACTGTGCTAGCCCCAATGGTGACCACTGTCGACATGTTTCACTGTACTAGCGCCAATGGTGACCACTGTCGACAGGTTTCACTGTACTAGCCCCAATGGTGACCACTATCGACAGGTTTCACTGTACTAGCCCCAATGGTGACCACTGTCGACAGGTTTCACTGTACTAGCCCCAATGGTGACCACTGTCGACAGGTTTCCCTGTACTAGCCCCCACTGTCGACATGTTTCACTGTACTAGCCCCAATGGTGACCACTGTCGACAGGTTTCACTGTACTAGCCCCAATGGTGACCACTATCGACAGGTTTTACTGTACTAGCCCCAATGGTGATCACTATCGACAGGTTTCCCTGTACTAGCATTCACCATCTTATACCACACACTCACCGAGGTCAGTGGAGCAAAGACAGCATTTTTGACTCTACTGCTCTTGTCTCTGGAGAACAACATGTTGCACACCTCCTGTGAAGGGAGGCAACAAATAATAACATGTTAAACAAGAGGTAAACAAACACACAACACAGTACACAAAAGTGTACTCTCTTTTATTATGGACTCTTGCTGTACATTGGGAGGGATAAAACATCCCACAAGCCCATGAACAAACCATTATTGGCAAATTTACAACATAATTTGTAGCCATGCTCCTCCCTCTCCTGACCTTTATCTCCACAGCATAAGGAAGCACCCTCTCTTTGAGGATTTTAGAGTAGCCATCCAAAAGGTTGAGTAGGGTCTCTTTACACACAGAAAACTACAGGATATTGTATTTGAAGTAGGGTGTTCCGAGATACCTCACCATAAACACGGACAATAATTATTTAGAGACAATAAATGCTGTTGATTGATCAACCGTAAAGTACAGGTGCTCATGAAGAGAAAGGATGTTATCTCTGTCTGTATAATTCATCGAAAATTGAGGGGAACAGACGTAGCTATTGACCACCATAATAAATTAATCGCTGCTTTTTGAGCTGTCATGCATGCACTCACCTCGTCCAGCGAGGAGATCTCTCTCAGAAACCGCAGGACTCCAGTCTGCTTGTTGAACAATACAGAGCAGCAGTATGCTGCATGCATGCAAGTGCGTTTAATTAATATGATATGATACCAGCATACAATTTTCAGTACAGTATTATTAAATTAGCCAAGCTGCTCTCACCAATGTCCGTCTCAGAGACAGTGTCAATGCATACAGAGTAGAGGTCGTGAGCTGACTGAGCTGCAAGGCTGCCTCTGTTGCTGTGCTTGGATTGCAGTAGTGAGAACAGAGCTTGCACTAACTCCTCCATCTTGGATGCATGCTGCACTGGTACTTTTGGTAATGAGAGACAAGTTTAGTTGCAACAACAGAAGATCAGATTTCTATACTTTCAATCTACGAGATAGCCCATTTTTAGTGTGTGGCTAAGGTGTGTCCCGGAAGTTTTGTAATGGCACTGTGCACACTGTGGCTTGGCAAGACTCCTGAGTGACTAGAGTTGTTGATTGTGTACAGAACAAGAGAGACTATAGAAGAAAGAACTAAACACTGGCTTCAGAAAATTATGCCTTTTGATTGTAAGTGCATTATAATGCTAGCTTGTGTGTAATAGTAGCTGTTTGTGCCGCAGTTGATGTCTATTGCATGTGTAGTAAAGTAGCTAGGAATTTCTATGATCCAAGTGTCTACACTGGGTAGTCATGCATAATTGTGCTAACTTGCTTCATAACGCCTCTGCATGCAATGCAGGTGAGGAGTGCTGCAAGAGCTGCTGTTACAGCACCCCCTTCACCACACTGGTTGCATTCATCTTCACTGCCATTAATCTCGGAGGATTTTTCATCACTGGGTTCTATGGAGTCTCTCAGCTCAACAATATCTCTGGACTGCAGAATGGGTAATGCTTGACTGCATGTAGTATTGTTATTGTGGGCTCCGTAAAACAGTCTGCATTTATAATAGCAGTAGACTTTAGCGAGTTAGGAGTAGAATGATCCACTTTAATTTATCAATTTTCATTTTTAGTATAAATACAGTGGAACCTCAGCATGAATATATAAAGGAAATTTTGGGACTAATGTAAGTTTGTCTATTTTACTTTTTTGGGTTGTTTTATCTTGACATTGAAAGTTAATGTTGCACTCTGCTTATAGGATACAGTGTCCTAATACTTTATTGGGAGGGTCTTTTATCGGAGGTTCCACATACTGTAAAAATGATGTGTGGTTTTTTTCACGCAAGTGCGTAACTATAGTGGCAAATATCAGGCAAAAACTGACAACTTTGCGTGAAAACCACACATCATTTTTTACAGTGCTATAGAGATTGTGCTAAAAGGTTTTACAAGAGACTCACTTTGTTGAAGTCTTTAGTATCTCCGTCCTGTTAATTAATTGGGAAAGAAACGATTCATGTGTTTACAAAACCATGACCAACTTGTGTACAAAATGAAACTATAATATAGGAAGTGATAAAAATAGTGTTGGTTTCTAACAGCAAACAGAAAGTTTGTTCCATCGCACATTTCTGCTCAAGGTGTATGTTTGTAAAATCGAGATAGTCCGATTGCAGTAAACAATAACGTACTTGGGATCTTTGTTGCTGCAATTCAGTACAAGATATAGGTAATTCAATTTTAAACCCACTGGATATGGTTCAAAGTTGGTTTCCTGTGCTTTTTTCTCTCCCTCCAAGTTAAATCATAACTACTTTCCAGACAACATTGTTATCTATTGTTTTGACATCGAACCACATATTTACTCAAGTTGTTGTGTAGGGGTGTAAGTTGACGTAAGTTTGGCTATCACAACAGGTTAGAAACTGCAAAGCCTTAAAAACATGATTATTGTCTCTATAACCCATGCATACTATGCATAGCTCAAGCAGCCCCCTCAACGCCCACCTACCTCAATAGTTGCGACTATCTACAGTTTGCCGTTCCCATGCAGAGTTCTATGCATTCAAAGTGATGTCCATAGCTTGTTGTGGCTGCCAATAGTTGGGTGTTACAGTGGGTCATTGTCTACTAGCATTACTTGACAACCATGCCATGGTAACAGACACGGCAGTAGTCACGGTTCGTGCATTCAAAGCGTACACAACAATTAATATAAGTTACTGTGTCGGGTAGATCTCAACTAGCCCTCCTCCTCCCTCCATCATGCAGGACTGAAGTGAACGTGATGGGTCCAGTGGTGGGAATAGCTGTGGTGCTGACGATTGTGCCTCTGGTGTTGTTCACTATTTCCAGCTACTGCATCACAGGCTATATCCGTGACATACTGTTTCACGGTGCTGTCAAGTGTTGTGTCAGATCTTACTGCCTCAATATTGCAGTAAGTCTATACTTACACTCTCTACATCTACTCACATGTGTACATATGCATGCTCTGTATAATGTTAATGTTTACCGTATGTCTTATGTGAAAGCTTTCACGGTGATTACTTGGTATATGCATTAGGCGCTGTGACACTCATGTTCGAAATTAAGTTGCACGCATAATGTATAGGAAATATGCAATGTAGACTCTAATGCAAACACTAGACTCCACTTAGGCGGGCATTGAACACTCCCTACACCTCTTGCTTATTGTGATCTTGTCGGGCGGCTATTGATCGCTGCCAAGAACACTTATAGCACATAGACACACCCGAATGATTTTACTGGAACGTGTCTAGCTATTGCAAAGTTCACCATCCCTCACTAAGATGTTAGAAGCATTTCTACTAAATACCAAGAGTACACCTGTCAATACCAACACGTTCACACACACACACACACACACACACACACACACACACACACACACACACACACACACACACACACCACACACACACACACACACGCACACACACATGCAGGTAATGGCTACCACGTTTGTCCTGATACTGGTATGGCTAATAATCTCCATTGGGTTGGGAGGAGTGTTAAGTTTCTACCTTCAATGGCTCATCACTTGCCCAGAGGCTCGCGATGCTTGTGTCACATATGTGGATTCTGGTGAACAAACAAACACTAATTTAGAATTTAGGCAGAGTGCTCAGAAATGCCACCATTAGAAGTGCTCGAAGACATGCATTAATAATTATGCTGCTGCATGCATGCTTTGAAGAACCCAAACATGTACAGTGTACATTCAGAGCACTTAACTGCATACGACCATGAAATGATTTGTTTGATTGATGACTTCTTTGTGTCTATAATAGGGTTCAATAGGTACGAGATCTGTGGCCAAGTTTTAGAACAAGCTTGTCCAACGGTAAGGACACGTGCATACTGTATAATATCGGTACTATTAATGAACCTCCCTCAGGCACTCACCACTGGACTGGCCTTCTGTGTATCACTGGTGTTTGCAATTCTCATAATCATAGCGCTGGTAAGTGCAAAGCAGTGCATTCATTTATTACTTGTATTTTAGCCGGTTACAGACAAGCGTACATGTACCGTTGTAATAAAATAATGTGAACTTGACAAAAGCAGTCTACTGTGGCCCCCTATACATGAGTCACACTCTATATCTATAATACAGCAATTAAGGTCAATATGCTTCTAAGTATCCATAGCATGTGTTTCGACCTGTGTCTAGCAGTCACCTCTTTAATACATCCATTGTTTAGTCTGCCCAAGGATAGATTTCACTGTATAATTAAATAATAATATTATAGTCACACATACCTCAATGCAGTCACACCACACTTATGTACTCCTTATACAGATCATTGTCCTAGTGCTTCATGCGGCCAAGTTTGTGAATGGCAGAGACTACTACGACTACAGACAGACACAAAAACAAGATGGCTTCTTCTCAAAGAACTCACGGTGAAACACGAAATCATTTTTCTTCGCAGAACAGAACCCATTAATATTAATTTAGTTATATATTGGTTGTACATGTCCCACATGTACTGAAGTTAATTGGAGTGTAGTTAATTGGTACACCAGTACACCACTCAATGTCTGTTTAAAATCATAATTATCCGTCACTTTCAACTGTCATAAAACCATGCAGTAATGAGTCCATCTAAATTTTGGTGCAGGCATAGTCCAGGCCCCCAGCACTATACAAGTTCCCTGGAATAATAATATACATGCAAATCTTCATGGTCTCAAATAATTATAAAGAACACATGTCCCACATAACACCTCTATAATTATACAAATCACAAAATTCATATAATACAATTAGTAAAATTAATAAGTGCATAATAATAATAATAATAACAACAAGCTGCATGTATCACAAAGTTCTAGCTGTGTAGTCTTTACTTTTGGAGCTTCTGTCTGAACTTTTGCCACCAGAACTCTTGCTTCCTGAGCTCTTTCTCCGCCCACTCTGCTTTGTTGACGACTGTGAGGGCTGTGCAGTTTGTGAGGATGGTGTAGGGTGTGAGGATGGTGTAGGAAGTGAGGATGATGTAGGGAGTGAAGATGGTGGGTGTGAGGGTGGTGTAGGGTGTGAGAATGATGTAAGGTGTGAGGATGGTGTAGGGTGTGAGGGTGGTGTAGGAAGTGAGGGTGGTGTGGGTGGTGGGGAGAGTCGAGAGAGTCGAATGTGAATGGCAGAACTGGGCCTCGACTGAGTCTGATAGTCAACATCCTGCAACATAACAATATTATACAGAATTTTGCATAATTATATATAATTTATATTTTACCGTAACAAATAACAGCAATAATGTAGCATAATTATGTGCACATTCATATTTCATTTCTTGCTGTAGTAATGCTTCAAAAAACAACTAGGCAGGCCAGTTGTAGGAAGTTAATGAGAAGACCATTACCCACTCACGTACATCTGTCAATGGCTCCAGGTCGTCCACCAGCTGCACAGTGGAGGTGGTGGTGTGAGTGGAGAGGGTGTAGTTCTCTCGCAGCTGCAACGACAGATTGATAGCTCGATGGATTGCAGCACCTAGACCATGTACCGTTACCTCTTGGAACCTGAGGGGGAGGGTCAGTAATGGCTATAGCATCACACACACAATACATTACTATAACCAAGACACACACAATTTAAGTGAGCTAGTAATGCGAGCAGTGGACACAATTCTATCCACCCACAACTATAAATAACACTGTACACACCCACACACCATAAATGTATAGTATCTATGCGCGCACACAACACACACACACACATGTACGTACCCCTGATCGAAAAGCCTCTTGCAACGAGACAGCTGCCCTGCAAACTGGGAGGAACGATTGATGTACACATCGTTGGGCCGCTGGGAAAGACGTTTCGGAGGTCTCTTACGACGAGAGTCTAATAGAGAAACAAGAGGACATTGCTAGCCAGTGTTTATATAATTGTGTACCTAGATACTCTATAATCTTACGAGATGGTTTCTTGGCTGAGCCTGGTCGCTGTTTAGTTTGGTCCACTGGTACTTTAGTCCCTTCGTTCACCTTCGACTTCACCTTGTCCATGCTGTGCGCTGCCTGCTCGCTCTTAATTCTAGCAAATAGCTAACATGCTCTTTTCCAAGTACACTCAATATCCATTAGATCTACATCAACACTGTAATTGACATGGATAAACACAATAAGAGTGAACATTTAACTTATAATGGCACACACAAACACAGACAATGTTCGATTGAGCTATCCCTTTCCCCGTAGGGTACGGCTGCAATGACAATAATGGCCAGTAACAGCAGGAGAATGGTGGACACCAGAGCTGTAGTGTGTGTGTGTGGGGGGGGGGGGGGGTAATAGACTAGCTGTGCATGTAGTGATGCTGTGTGTGGTATACACAAAGGTACAGTTGTACGTAGAGCCTAACCGACACCAGAGTGTGTGTGTGTGGGGGGGGGGGGGGTTAATAGACTAGCTGTGCATGTAGTGATGCTGTGTGTGGTATCAGGAGTGCATGAATACTCCTGGTGGTAAAGGTACAGTTATGGCATAGTAACCTAATAGTAACCAGAGTGTGTGGGTGGTAGGATTAGATGTGCATGTAGCAATGCTGTACGTAAGGTTGGCCTAGCTAGCATTCCAAACTAAAAGCATGAAATTTCATTTTTACCGACACGTTGCGCTGGTAACTCACCACAAGTGCACTTGCAGCTGTCTTTTCTCCGTACCTCCTCCACCCTCCGTGTGTGGAAGCGTATCTTGTCATCAGTCTTGGTGGCAGCACCATCTATCTCGTCAATCAGGGCTGCATGGAGCAACAACCACCACGATCATTAGTCTCCAGTGTAAAGTGATCAGAGGTACAGTTACCTTAATCAATAAACACATTGCTACATGTGCGTATAAGCTCAAGGCTATATATTACATTACATTGGTCACAGTAGCCTATACAGTGGAACTACTTTTAATGGCCACCCCTGAAGAAGGGCCAATTGCGATATAAAGGCCAGGTTCCAAATGAGCAGTTTGTGTACAAACAATCCCTCAAAAAGGCCACCTCTTATAATAGCCAAAAATTGCTCCCCAAATCGGTCTGCTAAAAAGATATTAGGCTCGGCTCCACTGTATACGTGAGAGCAAGTACATGTACGGCTCACGCAAACCGACAGTACATGAGATGATTATATAGTGTAAGAAAAGCTAGCCTCGATTCCAGGCCGTAAGGAAGGGAGAACTGGGATCGAGGCAAAAGAAAGACTCACCATTGTGCTCAGTAATTTCGCCCTGCATGGCCAGCCCCATCTCGGCTTGTCTACGCAGAGCCTTGGACAGGTTCTCCAGTCCTTGGTCTTGCTCAGTGATCATTTCTTGCTGTTCACGGCGAATCTCATCCATCGATAGTCGTTGGGCGGTGCCTGGAGCACCCCCCTCCCATGGCTCAGTGCTCCCCCCATTCGGTGTGTTTGTGGACCAGCCTGTCCGTCGTGACTTGCTCAACTGTTCATACCTGTGAAAAATAATCAACAATAATTATTATTGACCTGAGTCGACTGATTATATAATTATTATACTCACTTTACATCGAGCTCCTCGATCATCTCTTTTCTCCGAGTGTACTCATCGTCTGAGCTGGTCAATGGTGAAGGAATTAAAGCGGGACACAAATTACAGCTAGTGGACTCTCCCTTACTGGCCACCCCTCAGGAAAGGTCAACAGTGATATAAAGGCCAGGCTATCAAGTCCCAAATGTACAGTTTGTGAAACAAAACAACCCCTCATAATAAAGGGGCTCCACTTGGCAGGGGGCGGTCTGTCTAGCAACAGTAAGAAGAACAAAGAAATATTTGTGATCTCATTAGTCACTTGAATGCTGCCACTGTATACACGCACGCACGCACACACAGAGTGCATGATTACATCACTATAATGATGTTGAGAGACTGTTGGTACTCAGACAGCAACTTGCTGATGGTGCTGCTGGCCTGCGAAGGAAAGAGGAAAATAATATACAGACAAAGTACGTGGGGGATTTAGATAGACACATGTCGAAAGCCCAATACACACTGGTGCTCAGACATTTATCATCACAAATAATAGAGGAAACAATAGCATATTAAACACACAGCCGCATGTTATATAGTATATGACATATACATGTACTGTGCATACATGCGGGCGGATACACACGAATTCGGTGGTCAAGAAATCCAAACTTGAAATCAATTGGCCATATCGGAAACAGAGTACAATAACATCTATAATTATAGACACAGCGAAATAGAGTGTCGAAAAAAAATTAGAGTGTTTCCCTTTCATCAGGACACTCTAATGTACAGAGTCAATTGTCTCATATATTAACGACCATACCTCGTCCACCACACATGAAGTAGTAACCTAACATGGTAGCAATGAGTACCAACCCCTACACAGGCAGGCACACTGACCACATCTCACACCACAAACCCACACAAGGGCACCATAACAATAGCTTCATTTCATTCGTGGGTAAAATATTCGTGCTCAATGATTCAACCACGAAAACCACATAATAACCCTCGAAAATTACACGCTAATTATTCTGAAGAGCACTCAGACACAGAGGAAGCTAACCATGCATTCTTTGGTGATTGTAAACTATAGGATGGAGTATATCCAATTATATATAAAGCCAGTGAAAATTGACAATTGACAAAAAGCATCAGATCACAACCAAGAACTCTTCTCAAAGTCTCTCTGGTCAACAATGGCCCTCACCCTGTCCAGGATCACCCTCCAAGCCTACAACGGGAAATATGTCAGCCGAATCGCAAGACATGGAGATCGTCTTGAAGCTGACAAGATAGTGGCTGACGGATATTGCCAGTTGGCGGTTGTTTCAAATTCTGACGGTACCTACTCGTTCAAAACAGACAACGGAAAGTACGCTAATTACAAGAGCAGCACCGACGAAATTGTGGTTTCGAGCGATACGATTGAACCAACAAGCAAATTTACTGTGGATATAAATGGTCCGGGAGTGATTGTTATGCGAGCTAGCAACGGGAAGTATCTGGTTGCCACAGAAACCGGGGACCCTGATAATTTTCCAATCATGGCGACAGGAGACAGAATCGTTGCATCGGTCAGGTTCGTAGTGGCTCAAGTGATGATAGCTCAAGGCCAGTACAACCGAGTTTAGGAGACCGAGATAACAGTGACATCGTGTTAGTTAGCCTTAGGCCAAAACGTATATATTAGTGAATAGTAGGAATATCAGCAGCACGTAATTTTTACAAAAGGCTACATTTTCATTCATGAATATGAACATGTTCTACGTATACATGTATAACTGCAACTGTGTATAATTATAGAGTGACCCAGTGTTCTCCCCACGCCCTTCCAGCTAACGGCGGCTTAGTTGTTTGTTCCCACATAATGATTTAGTGAAGTGTTATTATTAGTTGCAGGCGACCACACATTTGATATAATGAATCTATTGTGTATAATTGTCCACGTGTCCTAATTCAACAGCTCAGCAGAACTTCAAAGGATAATCGCATTCATGACACTATCCAATCTGCCACAGAATCCAATATCATGCAACATTCACAAGTTGATAGCACGCTCCCTCCCAGATTGTTGTTGTAAAATTTACAACAATTTGACCAGTAAAGGGATATAAGCACATCACCTATATAAGAGGGTGACTTATGTATAAGTATATCACCTATATATAATAGGGTGACTTATGTATAAGCAAGAGTATAAATTATGATAAAGAAGAGAGTATCGAACGTAGGCATACTGTACATCAGATGTATGCAGAGAGTAACGTGACTTCCTGTATCTGTCACAAGCTTGGAATTTGCACACTGACCAATCCAAGCGTAGGTAACGTAATCTATCAAGAAAGTAGATTACATCACCCACACTTGGATTGGTTGATACATCACCTATATAATACAGTGCATCCAGTAGATTACCACAAATTTGTGAGTAGCTGTACTTAAATGTAAATATCTTTCGATTGGAACATTTCTAAGAAATGGTGCTGATACCAATGTGTAGGTGAATGACCAAGCTACAACATACCCAAAATAACATAAGGTGGTGGGTTTGTGGTGATTAATAGAACAGCAAATTGTTATAGTGGGTAATGGTTAGAGTAATAAAACAGTAATCTTGTACAGCTAAGGTCCTAGACTTCATCACATAATTGTTCGTTTCCTGGCCATCCTTTATTGGGTCATTTGTTGCATGTTTGAGCAAAAGATCAAAGAAACCACAGTGCAAATATATGGCATATTGCACAGTGAAGCCAGGTACACATCGAAGTTACTGCAGTGCAATATGCCATATATTTGCACAGGAAAGCTTGGACGAAAGTTGGAATGATGTCTTTTATATTGTTCCTACAACTCACTTTTTTGTGGTATCAAAATAAGGAATACAGAATGCATGAATCTCATTATAACTATAATTTTATATAATTATGCTTCTCCCACGCAGTTATTGCATAATCACTCGTGCAATAATTACTAATACATATTTACCATAACAAATAACAACGAGTGTTGCAAGCTGCACTGTGCTAATGCCTGTCGCCATGTTATGCTTTCGCTCAAGAGTGTTTTGTAATGAATTTTACATTAAAGTTAGCCTCCACTGAGAATAAAAAGTAATTACATACATCTAATGTTGTTATGGTATCATTGTAGTGTTTTGTGGCCTCAAGAAAGGATTCTTCCAGAATCTGGAGTTCAGTGCATATTTATATCTATCATAACTGAGAAGATGAGAAGAAAAGACTTGTGTACATGCATATTGTTATATCTATTGTTACAGTATATGGTAGCTTACCAGGCCCTCAAGAAAAAGATGATTCTGCCAGAAGGATCTCAGGCCTTCGGTTTCATCTAGTGGGGGGGGGGGGGCTGGGGTGAACCTTCCCCCCCCAAAATGTTGTAGAAAAATGACATCATCACATCAGTACTACATGGCATCATCACATTTAGTTCATGTGATTAACTATAAGCAAGAGTGCATAAGAAGAGAAGAGTTTTGAACTACTGATACTTCTACACAAACACTGTGCACAAAGTAACATGACATCCTGTCAATTGCACGTGAGCAACTCGCAATGACGTTTGCGCATAATTACGCAACGCACAGAAGTTGTTAATAGTGAGTAAAGAGTGCAAGTGAAGAGGATCAACTCAACTATTGTCTCATTTATATAATTTTTGTGAAGAGATCGTCTCGTATCAGTGTGCAGTGAGCAGCTCCACAAGCTCTGAACGTTGAACGCGAACATTAAACAATGAATTGTTCGATAACCACACCCCTAAAAACGTGACGGTTAACATTTACTAGAAGATTACTAGTAAATTTACAATACTTTATCACGTGCGAGTCATGTTACTTTGTGCACAGTGTTTGTGTAGAAGTATCAGTAGTTCGACACTCTTCTCTTCTTATGCACTCTTGCTATAAGGTAGTGATGCGTTAGACTAAGCATGTAATCACAAAAGTGAGCGTAGCTAAACATTTTATGTCTAAAAAATCAAATCTTCCCCCCCAAATTTTTTATCCTAGATGAAACCCTGGATCTGATCTGGATCTTATTCTCTCACACGTGGGGGAGAGCGCGCATGCACATTACGTACACAGAAATAAGGGGTGTGTCTGCAAGGTCAATGGCTGCTATAGTATAGCTAGTTTTACAGCTCTTTTCTGACTTTTGTAGCTAACAAAAAGCTAGCGCTTTAGTGCAAGACTAACTTATAAGAAACTTTGTGCGAACAGAACAGATAATGCTATGAAAGATTCTGAAGAGACTGCAACAGCCTTTAATGTGAGTCAAACTAGCCATAACTCGAGAAAGAAGCTTTAGTTTGCTAATCCACGAATCACAATCCAAGAGAACGTGGCTAGAAGCCTATAGAAGCTGTTAGTTTTCGTCACATTACAACTATTGAGCAGTAACAGTTGGAACAGACACACAGTCAGCTATACCGTATCCCTCGCGCGGCTACGCCTCGAGGCATAATAATGTAAATAGCATATGTTCACATTCATCTTGCTGTAGGAACCCAAGATTGCTTCAAAATAGGCAGGCCAGTTGTAGGAAGTTAATGAGAAGACCATTACCCACTCACATACATCTGTCAATGGCTCCAGGTCGTCCACCAGCTGCACGGTGGAGGTGGTGGTGTGAGTGGAGAGGGTGTAGTTCTCTCGCAGCTGCAACGACAGATTGATAGCTCGATGGATCGCAGCACCTAGACCATGTACCGTTACCTCTTGGAACCTGAGGGGGAGGGTCAGTAATGGCTATAGCATCACACACACAATACATAATACTATATATAACCAAGACACATACAGTTTAAGTGAGCTTTCCATTTGAGCTAGTAATGCGAGCAGTGGACACAATTCTATCCATCCACAACTATACACTGCGCACACACACACACACACACACACACACATGTACCCTTGATCGAAAATCCTCTTGCAACGAGACAGCTGCCCTGCAAACTGGGAGGAACGATTGATGTACACATCGTTGGGCCGCTGGGAAAGACGTTTCGGAGGTCTCTTACGACGAGAGTCTAACAGAGAAACAAGAGGACATTGCTAGCCAGTGTTTATATAACTGTGTACCTAGATACTCTATAATCTTACGAGATGGTTTCTTGGCTGAGCCTGGTCGCTGTTTAGTTTGGTCCACTGGTACTTTAGTCCCTTTGTTCACCTTCACCTTGTCCATCCTGGCATGCTGCTGCCTGCTCGCTCTTAATTCTAGCAAATACCTAACACGCTCTTTTCCAAGTACACTCAATATCCATTAGATCTACATCAACACTGTAATTGACATGGATAAACACAATAAGAGTGAACATTTAACTTATAATGGCACACACAAACACAGACAATGTTCGATTGAGCTATCCCTTTCCCCCGTAGGGTACGGCTGCAATGACAATAATGGCCAGTAACAGCAGGAGAATGGTAGACACCAGAGCTGTAGTGTGTGTGTGTATGTGTGGGGGGGGGGTAATAGACTAGCTGTGCATGTAGTGATGCTGTGTGTGGTATACACAAAGGTATCAGGAGTGGTATACACAAAGGTACAGTTATGGCGTAGTAACCTAATAGTAACCAGAGTGTGTGGGTGGAGGGGTTAGATGTGAATGTAGCAATGCTGTACGTAAGGTTGGCATTTAAAACTGAAACTTCATTTTTACAACTAATTCCGACACGTTGCGTTGGTAACTCACCACAGGTACACTTGCAGCTGTCTTTTCTCCGTACCTCCTCCACCCTCCGTGTGTGGAAGCGTATCTTGTCATCAGTCTTGGTGGCAGCACCATCTATCTCGTCAATCAGGGCTGCATGGAGCAACAACCATCACCACAATCATTAGTCTCAAAGCCTCATACTTCTATCTACAGTGTAAAGTGATCAGAGGTACAGTTACCTTAATCAATAAACACATTGCTACATGTGCGTATAAGCTCAAGGCTATATATTACATTACATTGGTCACAGTAGCCAATACAGTGGAACCACTCTTAATGACCACCCCTGAAGAAGGGCCAATTGCGATATAAAGGCCAGGTTCCAAATGAGCAGTTTGTGTACAAACAATCCCTCAAAAAGGCCA
Source organism: Halichondria panicea (assembly GCF_963675165.1). Lineage (NCBI taxonomy): Eukaryota > Metazoa > Porifera > Demospongiae > Suberitida > Halichondriidae > Halichondria > Halichondria panicea. The sequence goes on along the minus strand of NC_087393.1, from coordinate 908,462 downwards.
CCTCTTATAATAGCCAAAAATTGCTCCCCAAATCGGTCTGCTACAAAGATATTAGGCTCGGCTCCACTGTATACGTGAGAGCAAGTACATGTACGGCTCACGCAAACCGACAGTACATGTATAGGTATATAGTGTAAGAAAGGCTAGCCTCGATTCCAGGCCGCAAGGAAGGGAGAACAAGGGACTGGGATCGAGGCTAAAGAAAGACTCACCATTGTGCTCAGTAATTTCGCCCTGCATGGCCAACCCCATCTCGGCTTGTCTACGCAGAGCTTTGGACAGGTTCTCCAGTCCTTGGTCTTGCTCAGTGATCATTTCTTGCTGTTCACGGCGAATCTCATCCATCGATAGTCGTTGGGCGGCACCTGGAGCACCCCCCTCCCATGGCTCAGTGCTCCCCCCATTCGGTGTGTTTGTGGACCAGCCTGTCCGTCGTGACTTGCTCAACTGTTCATACCTGTGAAAAATAATCAACAATAATTATTATTGACCTGAGTCGACTGATTATATAATTATTATACTCACTTTACATCGAGCTCCTCGATCATCTCTTTTCTCCGAGTGTACTCATGGTCTGAGCTGGTCAATGGTGAAGGAATTAAAGCTGCACACAAATTACAGCTAGTGGACTCTTCCTCACTGGCCACCCCTCAGGAAAGCCAACAGTGATATAAAGGCCAGGCTATCAAGTCCCAAATGTACAGTTTGTGAAACAAAACAACCCCTCATAATAAAGGGGCTCCACTTGGCAGGGGGCGGTCTGTCTAGCAACAGTTAGAAGAACAAAGAAATATTTGTGATCTCATTAGTCGCTTGAATGTTGCCACTGTATACATGCACGCACACACAGAGTGCATAATTACATCACTATAATGATGAGGATACATTGAGTAGTTGGTGGAGAGCGTGTGTAGAGCTCCTTTGAGAGACTGCAACTTCTGTTGGTACTCAGACAGCAACTTGCTGATAGTGCTGCTGGCCTGCGAAGGAAAGAGGAAAATAATATACAGACAAAGTACATGGGGGATTTAGATAGACACATGTCGAAAGCCCAATACAAACTGGCACTCAGACATTTCCGTATTCTATCATCACAAATAATAGAGGAAACAATAGCATATTAAACACACAGCTACTGTTATATAGTATATGACATATACATGTACTTGTGCATGTGGGCGGGCGGATACACACGAATTCGGTGGTCAAGAAATCCAAACTTGAAATCGATTGGCCATATCGGAAACAGAGAACAATAACGTCTTTATAGACACAACGAAATAGAGTGTCGAAAAAAATTAGAGTATTCCCCTTCATCAGGACACTCTAATGCACAGAGTCAATTGTCTCATATATTAACGACCATACATAGCCCACCACACATGAAGTAGTAACCTAACATGGTAGCAATGAGCACCAACCCCTACACCGGCAGGCACACTGACCACATCTCACACCACAAACCCACACAAGGGCACCTAACGCCCACACGTATGGGAAGGAAGCACTTAGTGAGATTGAGATTAACTAACCACACTGTCTAGTTCTACACCCACTGAACATTAGACTCACAAGCCGTCACTGTTGCAGGCAAACAGTAGACTGGTTAAACTCTGTGTTGAGACTCGTGTTGCACAGTCAGCATATCAGAAAATATTTTAAGTGGCTGCGGTTTTCGTGACGTCAGTATACTGCATGTGATACGTAGAGTTTTCTAGTGAAACGTCACTATCATTGATCTTGTGGTAACCGCATGCGGTTAGTTGCCACAAATATCATGGCAAACCTTACACGAGTCTCAACACGGAGTTTGACCAGTCTACTGTTCGCCTGCAACAGTGACGGCTTGCGAGTCTACTGAACATGGTTATAAAGTATAAAGTTTGTAACAGTAAGGAACCTACGAACCAGTCAAACAAACACAGCGATTTACAATGCTTGTAAAAAGAACAATTTCTTGTAAAAATAATAGCTCAACTTGAGCTTGTCAATGTACAAGCACTTATACTACTACATGTACTAGCTCACCTGAGGGCGTAGGGTTTGCAAATAATTGCTCAACTATAGAAGCTCGTTATTGTGCTTGCAAATGAACCAGGTATTGTGTGGACATTATCAACACAGCAAGGTACAATATGTTTCCATTATCACAGTACACATAAGCACAATGTGGCTATTCTTAACACATGTGGATGAGCACAATGGGGTCACTCCTAAGATACAGTATACAGACCGGTACACATGTCGAAGAGCACAATGGGATCACTCACTGGGTGAATACCAACCAAGCAGCTTGTATACAAAGCATTAAATATGTCCACAAGTGAATACAACAGCTCTCATGCTGGGGGAATAAAGATAAACTAACCACACTCTAGTAGTTTCTACACCATAACCACATTCACGCATATTAGCCAATCATCTCCAACAAGTACAAGTACATGTACCAAACAGGGCTACATCCAGGACTTTGGATCAAGGGGGGCTAATTAAAATGTAGGAGGGGCTAAGTCATTAGAATTATAGCTGTACAAATTGAATCTGCCAGATCCTAGGGGGGGGGCGAATAATCCCCCTTGCCCCCCCCCTCAATGCAGCCTGCCAAATAATTACCGTATACACTGTACTGGGCCACACGTACACGCAGACATGTGGAACACCGTAATTATAACTGTACCTTTTTCCCGTACCCGCCGGCATCTCTCTCTCTTATCTTGACTCCGATCTGCGCCCCTAACTCCACCAGGGCCTCATAGTTACGCAACCTATAATTATAGGAAGAGTGTGTATCATATCCAGTAATCTCATGGTTTGATCACTAATTAAAGACAGTACACATCTACAGAAAGCCTAGAGATTGTACAGTGGGATACCTAAAGTGTTATATAATAGACTCCTTACCAGTTATCCTTGCTTGAAGAAGGCATATTATTAATATCAGCACAGGGCCGGGGGTCAGTAGTTTCTACAAACATGCTGAGTCAGCAAGGTGACATCATGTTAATTGGCTAGTTTACGGAGATCTCTAAAAGGACACATCAATCAAGCCAACGTACGTACATAGCTAGCTAGCTAGCTTATACTATACTACTCGCCAGTACATAGTATCAAAGTCTATAGAAGCCTCTATCAAGCCTTTATACAAGTCATCTACTACTCTACTATCGTGACCAAGGTCTGCCAACTGCATAAAGACATGATATGAATATTGGCTTGCTAAATAAAAATAATAGTCTAATGTAAATAAAGCTAGTTTGCAATCAGTCATTATCACTACACTACACACAAGTCTGGTTGCTTAGATGTCACTCACATGATTGCACGCACCTTCCCTTCAGCCATGGCTGCATCAGACCTACATGACTTCCTGGACCCCCTCCTTGACTTTGTCACATCCCCTCAGAGCTCAGTCGATGTAACGACCAGAGACAGGGCGATGATCGAGGAAGGTGCGTTCCATTGCTCTGGTCTAGCGCTAGTGTGTGTACTGTCACTGGTGTGTGTGCTTGTTGACGTAGCTGGTAGTGATTACTTGTGGCCATAATGTCATTCAGTTTACATATTGGCAGAGTAGGCTCATAATATTTGCAGTAGGCGATGATACATACATAGTCTACATACATGCATACTAGGCTGATTCGTAACACTTGAATTTACACGAAAGCTAGCGATGGTGGATGCATTGTGGGGGCAGCACAGTATTGTGCTTATTGCTGCAGATGCATTATTCGACCACAAGCCTCGACTCTCAAGTCCAACCCCTGCTATATCCTGTGCCTAGTATTTCCTGTCTGTCTGTCTAACTATTTTACCACAGCCTTGACTGTATATACAGCTAATAGCCAAGAGTGATTAGTAGCTAGTCAGCAACAGTTTAATAGGTGGAGAGATTGATTGCTATACTCACTGGATTCAAGCTCACTGTGACTAAAATGAGGACCCCCCATGGTGGCACTGTACTAGGTTAGTTGTGTGACTAGCTTAGCCTGTAGGCCCTATTAAATACTGCAGAGTGAACAGCTGCAGTGAACACCAGCATGTAGAGAATCTGTAGCTGTGCACAAGGCTATGTACTGTACTGCACATGTAACTAGTTAATTATTACACAGGAGCCTAGGTATAATTATATACAACCTGTACATTATAAATTATGCTTGCATGTATATCTGAGCATTTGTGCTATGCAGAATATGGAATCCATTAGTTTGCATAGAGCTGCAATGGCTAGTTAGCTTCCAATGTATATAATTATCATTGGTCATAGTTGGTCTGCTGAGCAATAACTATACCTGCATCTGTAAAATCAATAGATAGAACTGTTCTATCTATGGTAAAATGCAGCAGCTGGTGCCTCAACTGTAGGAGTACTATAGTAGCTAGTTCAGTAGCTTGGCAATGGTGGTTGATACAGGTATTGACTTAAATCAAATTGTGTTCAATTAGATACTAACTAATCAAATTGTTCCCATCGTGCCCATTAAAGACGAGGCCCCCCTTGGCTTCCAACAGCTATCCTAGTCATGCTTTTCAGTGATTGAAGCTGGTGATTGAAAGAGGTTGTGTAAACTTTCTGTATGATAGCTATCGGAAATAGGTTGGTGTGTTTTCGTTTATCTCTACGTATTACAATACTGCAGTGTTTATTAGCAAGACCCAGCTATCTTGTGGCGTTACAATACTGCAAGTAAGAGTCTACTATCTCGATCGATATTATTACAATACTCACAGTGTTTATTAGTCAGCATCCTATATCACTCATGATTCTCGGCATTACAATGCTGGCGATGCACCAACTTGTTGTGTGGTTAATCTAATATTTGGACACATTTGCTTAGAATAATTGGAGAGCTTAAGACACAAAGAGAAGCTAATTGAGTGACATGGGAAATACACAACGTCCCTATGTGCTGTGTTGTAGGTTACAGTCCCACTAATAAGTATTATTTATAAGCCTTTTTGTCTCCAGGAGAGACCGTAACACAGGGACTGTACTAAGCCCTACTACTGGTAGAGGGAGTGGGGGATATTGGGAAATTACTCCCTAAAGACCACCATACACCAGGAAACTTTCAGGCAATTTATTGCCTACAATGGACCAGGCAACTTCCAGACAACAACCATAGTAGGCAATGAATTGCCTGAAAGTTTCCTGGTGTATGGTGGTCTTTAGGGAGTAATTTAGTATTGTTTTCCTGGTGTGACTGTTTCCGCTCATTGTTATTATTCACTAATTGAAAATTTGTTCTCATAATTATATCTTGCTTTATGTGTGTAGTATCTTATTAAGCTACAACCTGGGGGCATGTTGTAGTACATGTGGTTAAGTGGTCTACTAATTCAAGTGGTGTAAAATTCAAACTGCCCAGAATCTTTTTATGTAAATATACTTTAAAATCAGGCCATTGCTTTATTTGTCACACCTGATACTTCTTTTCAATCATACAATGAATATTGTAAGTGTTAATTTCGAATTAATGATCCGTCTCATTTCTGTGGGTATTGTGCTCCACTTAGCACCTGTTTTCGACCCCTACACATACCCCATTGACATACCCCATTGCATAAGCATGTCCTGGAAACATGCATTTCATATATATACTACCACTGTATAGACCATAGCTCTGTACAAGCAACATTCATCACAGTGAAGCTAGTGGTAACCATCAGTGGTTTTGTAGACTGACATTATAATTGTAGCTATAATGATCTCGCTAAGTGAGTGGTTTTGTGGCCAGTGACAGGTGTTTGCAGAAGATTTGGCTTCAGTTCTGTTAGGCTTGTTGGCTCAGCTACCTCGTGCCCTCTCGTTAGTGACCACTAACTACCTGCACCCATACACTCAGCAGGTTTATATACATCCCCCATAATTATATGTATCGGTGTCATGTGTCCCTCGTACATGTAGCTGGAGGTGGCCTCTGTGTAACCATGCAACATAGCAGTAAGCACAGCTGTCAATGCTCATTGGCTGAATGTTGCTCAATGTATCTGTTCAATACTGTTGTGTAGCTCTATACACTGTCTCCCCTTTCCTTCCCCAATCTCTCCCCTTTCTTTCCCCCACTCTCCAGTATGATATATTGTGTAAAGAGCCCTCTCATTTCTGTCACTAACAATGGTTGCTTTCTCCCATTGCAGAGCTCGAGAAGAGACTCAGACACAGAGTGGGGAGACAAGACCTCGTCCAGAGGAACATTCTACCTCGTGAGTTATCCCTGACTGTATAGATAATTATGTCCACAATTAATCTACCTTGTCTAATGTACTGTATAATTTAAAGCGGGGTTTTGTGGCCACTTCAAAAGCTAGTATTTCCTTAGTAGTAGAGTTCCTGCTGTTATCCTCTAATAAATTAATTTGTGTGATGTCATGATTTAGTAGCTGATGAGGGGCCTGGTTTTGTTGAGCACCTGTTCTCTTTTCTATTGTGTTAGGTCGAGCGAGCGTTTGTAGTAGCTATATAATATGGGATTGTTGAGTATAGTGGTATAGTATTGTTCTGTTAGTGTTACCTCACCTAGCCCCTTTATTGTGGTGGTCTCTCTCGTGTATTTCTCTTGTTTACCAATAAACCGTCCCATCACATCGTATAGGTATATGGCCTTATATATATATGGTTGTTTCACATTCAATTACTCAATACATAACTGTTATTTTGTAATGTTTTGATTTGATTGTGACTTGCATTTTCACCAGCTTTTCCTGTAATTGCATAATTGTATTGATTTAATTTAATTAACTGTCTCAAGACTCTCAGGCCTTTAATTTGCCTGCAACTAACTAACTAATGGCTGTGAATAAATTATAGTAGCTGTACTGAGTATAGATTAATGTGTAATAATAATTGAAAACACACACAACTGCACTGTCAATCCTATGTACAACCTACTGGTTGTTGTACTAATAGTAGCTGTGTGCAGTATAGCTGCGTATACAGTAGCTGCATGTACTCTATAGTAGAGAGATAGTCTACACTTGTGTGTGTATGTGGTCTTAGTTCAACAGCTGTGCTTGTTGTTTCCGATTGTGTTCGTCCCTTTAGGGTAGTGTGAGCCACTTCCCTTACACTGTGAGTTACATGGTCAGGAATGTGTGCTAGCTCTGTGATACGTGCACTAGTCAATGGCCTTAGGGAGTGCAGGTGACATCAGTGCAAGTTATACTTTCATACACTGGGTATTGATAGACTTTTTCTCCTTAATCTAATCTATGGTTTTTGAGATTGATTAATGTATGGCCTGGTTTGTTTGCTGGTGAAGGTGACTCTATAATACGCCTTACAATGTTGACCACTAGTTGGCACTGTGGCCAGCGTAATGACATTAGGACCCAGTTAGGCAAAGCTCCCAGCTAATGATAGGTGCCTGGGGCCCACATTTCCATGGCACTGTGTAGATAGATATTCACTGCTGAGTGTAGCCTGAGGCCAATCCAAATCACATTGTTGCAGGGCATAGCCTGAGGCCATTCCAATCACAATGTAGGTGTATATGCATGCAGCCAGTGTGGGAATATGTGGAGCTCTAACCTCAAGGACTGTTTGGCAACAATCCTATTTTTCCAAATACTATAATTAGAATAGCTCTTTGTGTAGGGCTCTAGTCTAGTCTGTCAATGGTATTAGCTGTATGTGGGTGTGGAACAATATCTGAATAGCATGTGAACTACACGAACTACATGATAGGATATTCTATAAGGCCTGCATGGCTATACTGTTCCCGGGAGCTCGGCGACTCCTATAATTATATGGGGACAAGAAGTCATCAAAAAGATATAACAAAACGACTATAATAACTATACGTCCAGCTGCTGAATGAAGTGGTCGAGACGTACTAGCCAGGCTTTAAGGATTCACATAATATAGTGTGTGGGTGTATAATGTTATATTGTTGTTTGTCTACCCATCCGTTACATGGGCTAATTGATGGACAGTCAATATGTCTTGTGTGGTGTGCTAGCAGACCACATTAAAGACTCTAATGACAGCTGCCCCTGAAATTACTCTCTTATTGTTCGTGTTATATGATACATTTTGTACGTTTGACTCCTCTGCACGAAACAGCCGCTTCCAATAATTGAGTGTGTACTGTATTGTTTTGTGTGGATATAATTATTGTTATAATAATTAATTAAATCACTATGCTGTATTGTGCTAGATTTCACAGCTGTATCTAATGGCCGTTTGATGGTTCTTATCTTCTCACAGTCTATTACGTACTTCGACCTTTGGGTAGTCTACAGTGGTTGCTAAGAGAGCCAGGATGGCTACTGTGGTCATATTTTGGCCAGATCTGTTCACTTAATTGCATTGAGTTCATTGAAGCCTTGTCCTTAATTTCATTAGAGTGTTTTGTAATTGTTTCAGTAGCAACATCTTAACATGCAGTGTAATGATATACAACCCCCTAGCCTGTTTGACATCCACAAAGAAAGATTAATTATCCAGTAAATGTGAAAAATTAGTGTATTAATTGGTGTCAGAATTCTGTCACCTGTATTACTTGATATCTTCTCTGATTGCAGTAGTGCATTTCTAACCTCTATTACATGTTATGGTGTGTGTACTTATAATTTTTAGCTGTAACTTGAGCAGTGAAACTTAAACTGATGCCCGCCTTTCTTGCTGTAAGCTAATCCATAAAACCGTTGGAAATTAGATACAGGCACTCATCAATCCATGTTTATAAAATACATTTAATTATGTTTTTGGTGTGGTTTAATTTCACTAGATCTCTTTTTGGGTCTGGGTTTGCTTTGAGTTGAATGGCCTCTTTCAGTGCATCAACTGAGCTAGTACAAGTGCTCCGGCTTTAGTTCGTGGGTAGAGTTAGGAAATGGATATTTATTGCTGGCTGGGAATACACCTCAATTGACATTAGCTTGTGTTACGGTACAGTGTACAGCTGTGGCTGGGTGTATAGTAGCCTTGGAAACCTCTCAATTTTGTACCACTTGCATACAACTGCAGACTTACATTTTGTAGGCCTTTTACGGGTTGTATGGCACTGGTTCGGTTTTGTGGCCGACCATCTTAGAAGCAGCTGGTCGATTATGTTAATCCCAAATGAGTACCTGCCATTTTCTGCTCAATGATTTCGTACACTAGTTTCAAACGATCCTATTATAGGCTTGTTTTAGTGATGTAGTGTTTATATTGGAATTGAAATTGTGCACTGAACTGTGTCCCTTACTACAAGCTCGTGCTATTTGCAATATACAGCAAAGAGTGTACGTACATGTAGATGGTTGATAAGACACTTACACGTACTGTACTGCCCCAGCTAGCTATCATAAAACCATGGAGATGTATTGTTCTAGCATTCTTGAGTAGAAATTAGCATTTCTTGACTAGAAGGAGTGATTTTTTGGACAGCTAGCTATGTCTGAGTGGTGACCTGGCCAAGTGCTGTGTATAAACAAATAGTGACGTATCGTATGTACTGTACACACACACCCGAGCACACACACACACACACACACACACCCTCACACACACACACACACACACTCACACACACACAGCTCTGTCTCTACCGACGGCCCCAAAACTATTCACCCAAACCCAGCAGCTGCAAAGAGCTAAGGTAGGTTCATGTAATCATTATACTATCAAGACCTGCTAGCATATATGTACGCGTGCATGTATTGTGAGTCTCAGTGCATTACCTCGTACAAATAAGACTTTGAATGTGAACGGTAATTGCTTGTTTATAATTTTTGTTTTTGGCTCATATTTGGTCCTTTGAAAGGCTCATTGACAATGAGGTATGATTACCTCCTAACATGTGTGTATTGGAACAATGACTTCCTTGAAACATGACTACACGTATGTTTGTGTAAGATTTCTCTATACATCCTACTGCATATATATACATCAGGTGATCATGTCATTCCCCCCTCCTTCCACACACAGAATGCTGACAATCTTCAGAAGAAGCTCCGCAATCGTCCTGATAGAACTGATCTGCAGCAGCTTAACATCCTACCAGGTCAGTTTTCACTGTGCTCACACCTACAGTGCAGCTAGAGTACTTGTACAATTATGTGTACTCCCTGAGGCTATAATTATGCCTCGAGGCGTAGCCGCACGAGGGATACGGTAAAGCTGACTGTGTGTCTGTCTGTCTGTCTGTCTGTCTGTCTGTGTGTCTGTTCCAGCTGTAACTGCTCAACGGTTGCAATGCGACGAAAGCTAACAGCTTCTATAGGCTTCTAGCCACGTTCTCTTGGATTTTTATGTTTATAGCTTGTAATGTACACACTGCATGTACAGTTCATTGTGAGCTTGTAGAGACATGTTAGGAGGTTGTATTGCCATTGATGTAAGAATGTACACATTCACCACTTTTGGGTGCCCCCACACTGGTGGTGGGTGGGTGGTGGAAGACTCCCTTCTTTATTCAATTAGCTTAATTTGATAATTATGTATAGTGGTGGAGTCCACTTGTGGTCGGAGTTTATGTACTAACATAGTCATTTTGTAGTTTTGTAAACCTCCCCCACCCACACACTCACTCACACTCCCACCGCCCACTCACTCACACTCCCACCGCCCACTCACTCACACTCACTCACACTCCCACTGCCCACACACACACTCACTCACTCACACTCACACTCACACACACACACACAGATTTGTTTATGAATATTGACCCGGGCTTACAAGCCAAGCAAGTCCAGCTGATGAAAAACAAAAAAGTCGATTCCCTAAACGAAAAACTTGCTAATCGTCCTGGCCCCATTCAACTCATCAAAGATCGAATTCTTGAACCTGAGCTTGCCACAGTGATTGAAAATGTCGAAAAATTCTCACACGACGATGATGGAAGTGGCCAGTCCCAAGACATCCCCTCCATTGCTCTGCAGCGAACAGCCAGCGAGTCTGAACACAAGCCTGTGCTACAGAGGCACTCCATCGCCACGTCAGCCCCCACCTCGAGTCAATTGAACACCGGTTATGTTAGCCCCACTAAAGACCTTGCATCACCGCTCTCTTTGGAAGCACACAGACGCAAGATGAGCGACTCTTCTCTCAGTCCGTCAAATTCCTTTGGAGATGCGTACGAAGATCGATCGCCCCCCATACCGTCCCCTCGCGGGTTCAACTCCACTTACCCCCCCAGCACTATGGGTTCTTACAATGCCGCACATACTGCAGGGATTATGTCATCCGGTATAGGGAAAGCCCCTTCTCCGAGCCAAACTAGAAAAAAGCAACAGAAGCAACAGAAATATCGAAAACTTCGCTACCACGAATATGTACCTCCTACTAAGAGCACCCCCAAGGGAGGAAAACAGACTCCAAAAGCCCTTCCCAAATCTAACAATCCGTACGATTTGCTCCTTCAGCAACAGCAGCTGTATCTTCAGCTTCAAGTAATGCAACAGAATGGAGCTGTGATGCAAAAGTTGCCTGATTTGTTTAACTCGCTCTCCAAAGAGCAGAAGAGCCTTGCCCTAGCAGCTGTGAAGGCTGGTATACCAGTGAGCACTGCAGCTGGAGAAATGCCCATCAGTCTACCTAAGCAACTCAGTGTGATCCCGCAACTACCACAAGTCATCAGCGTTGAGATGCCCAACAAACAGAACGTTTCGAGCGTTCGATTTGACGACCTCAAAGTGAGCGATTTGAAAGCTGCCTGCAAAGAACTGGGCTTAATAGTGTCAGGCAAGAAAGCAGAACTTGTTGATAGGCTATTGGACGCAAACAAACGTCAGCTGCCCACTAGAGCTCTCCCTGACAACTCCTCGAAAGATAGTCGACGACAAGCCTTTAGTCTCGGTACTGCCTCCTCAGTGGATTCCAACCCTCTCACATTGTCTCCCTCGTCTCCCACAAACTCCCCTGTGTTCACGTTCCCCTCAGACCAGCACAATGGCGGATTACATCATAGTCATTCTTACACAAGTCTAAAGCACCATAGTACCAACCCACCCATGAGAGTCGAATCAATGCCTGCCATGCTCCCCGAAGTTTTCCCGGCCTCAACACTACAGCATGAGTTTGAAGAAATGTTACAACAAAAGAAACGCAATTACATCAGTCAGAAAGGATCTATGGGCGCCAAATCACTAGCCCCCTGTCCGGATTTGAACGAACTTGTTGCCATCAAGCTGCCCTCGTACCCGTCTCAAGCTCCACCCACTTATCAGCAATCTATCCATCAGAAAGATCGAGGCACTCTATCGCATCGAGGAAACGAGGGCAAAGTACAGATGCAAGGAGACAAATCCGCACGGTCTCTACCCTCTAGTCCGCTAACTTCGAACGATCTGGCTGAGATGATGGATGATTCAACAGTTGCTACTACCATTGTCCACGGCAACACGACACCGTCGTCCCTGGCAACTACAAGCAATGGACTCATATCTCAGAGATCACATGACACGTTTCTGGTTCCAAGTACCCCGATGAATATGATAACAACGAGTGTGGCACACTTTGAGAATTCCCTAATGGGTAATAACAACACTGTGGTAGCATCTGGTCTGACCTCGGAAATGATGGCTCGGATCCAAGACCCGCTTAGACCTGGACAGATGCCGGTTCCTGACAGCATGAATGTCAAAGTTCACCCGATGAACCCTCCCAGTTACGAAGCTTCAGTTCAAAGGTCAATCAGTCTGACAGGGCCACATCCTCAACTAGGACAGCTGCAACATAGGTATGTTCTCGTGTGTGCGTAGGTGGTGTATTATATGTTATCTAGTTTAATGACCCTTTTCCTACTTGAGTACCTTAATTTGTACAACCTTAGGAACACTCTTTACCAAATGCTATCCTCATGTATTGTGCGTTAATATTGTTCTCTAAATGTGTCTACCTCCCCCCATACAGTAGTGCGTCGTTTGACTCGGAGGTGGTGGGCGGAGACATGAACAATCTACCACAGGACGGTATAATGATGGACATGGATATGGCTATGGATACGGGGGAAAGCTTCTCAGACCTCCTGGACATCATCAAGGGGGACAGTACAGGTGAGGGGGCTACTGAATTTGCTTGTGATTAGCTTATGTGTGTTTACCCTCGTTTAAAGAGCATCTATGTTTTGCTAAAGTAATTACAAGTAAAAGGAAGTCTTAATAATTATTTTTAACAGTTTCGAGTTTCACTAACAAAGGATTGGCTGTGTAGCCACAAAGTAACTATACTTACAGATGTAGCTTTGCATTTTCAATGTATTTACAGATGTTGTACACATGTGTGCATGATAATATAGAGCTCACGCGTGCAGCTACATGTAGCACATTCTTTACATGAAGGAATTCCGTTTTTGTCTGTCTATCTTCCTGTTTTTGTTATAAGGCATTTACAATCCTAGTTAAAGCTAAAAAAATGTTCACTCACATATACACTCACTAACCCCCCCCCCCCCCACACACACACTTAGGTTTCCATGGTGGGCCGCAGTCTCACCCCGTCACCCTCCCACACCATCACACACTCAACTCACACCCACACCTGAGCTACACAAGTCCCACAAAACACACCCCAAGACAAGGCTCCGACAATCTCATGCTCGGAGCTGCTTTGAATTCCCAAAACCCTTCACTACAGAAAACGCTAACTGGCTCAGACCTATGTCTCACTATTCCTGGTCAAGATGGCTCAAGAAATGTACCTGCCGGGAGCGGATCTTATAACATGGCCGGAAACGTCATGCTCGGAAACGAACTTGGATGGCTCGATTTGGAGAATATGGCGGCTGGAAACGGCCTGGGGGGCTTCTCACCTGTGTTTGGAAATATTGGCTCTCAATCGAATCCAGGTTCTCTACCGCAAGACCAGTTTCAAATGCAATTTATGGACGATAATAGCGGACATTTAGGGAACAATTTCATGAAGGCGTCCAACCCCTCGCTGAATGGTCTGACCCCTGGGAACGATATCGGATCGTTTCTCGACCATAATGGAATACTGGTACAGTCGGATGAGAAGGCTCTGTTAGAACTTGGACTGTCCAGTTAGTATCTAATATTTGATTGTTTTTTGTTGTTGTTTAAATGTGAACTGTATATACATGTACGTTAATTGGTGTTCTCTTTCAACCTGAATTCTTCCACTTCAAAATTTTCACTTAGTTTTTATAATGCAAATTGTTTTATGTTTAACCCCTCATGTTGTCATTTATTAATTTGTGCACAGATGCAGCAATGCAAACCAATATAATATAACTATACTGTTCATTTAATATGCACTATGGAGATTTTCACAAAATGCAATACACAGCGTGATTAAATCCAGCCTCCCCTGAAGTACAGCCTGGGATCGAGGCTAGATTAAATCCAGCCACAAAAAACATTAATTTTGTCTACTCAAATGTGTACACTATAAAATACACGTACTAAGAATCAAGTGAAAGACTGGGCCATTAATATATATAGGTGTTTCTTCATGTTGTATAAATTAATGTTCGATTACTGTTTCGATAAAATGGACTCTCCAACTCTTTCTGCATTATTGACGATTCGTTCCTTCCTCCGGAGTAACTGTGCATGATCTGAGATAATTATATACTCACAAATCCTACGTTACGTTGATGTAAATCCTTTCCTTGAGGTGTGAATGACGTGCTACTTCAAGGTTTTTGTTTCGAGTCTGCAAAAACTGCTATTATAAAATTGCATGCCGTGACTGCTTCGCTGTACAAATTTGAGTGCGCTATGTACGAAAATAATACTGTTTATGCTTATACTATGAAAAATGTGTGGTTTGTGTTTGTGGTCGGATATTATGATTATACAACGATGCTATGTATATTAAATTTTGTGAATCTCTATAATTATATGCCGTGGTGTATGAAATGAACAACACTCATTTTATGAAGATATCTATATCTGTGTACAACATGAGGGGTTGTATGTATATTATCAGTAAAGTGAAAATGTTTAGTAATTATGTTGAAAGAAAACACCAATCAACATACGTCACACACATTCAAACACATAGCTATAGTCGTAGAATTTGTATAATTATATCCGTAATTATCGTTACTAGGGATCAGTTCATTCAGCGAGGAGGGGGTGGATGACCTTTAGGGATAAAAATGTTAATTATAATTATAATTACTGTGCAACTGAATATCATTGAATGACAAAAACCAAATACAATCGTACTAGTACATAACACAGTACATGTTAGGAATATTAAAACACACAGAAACATACAAAAATTAATGAATCAACATACATAGCTAACATAAGAGCATATGAAAAATGCTTTGAAGTCACATGATAGCCTATTTCTCGAGCTCAGCCTCCACAAAATCGTCAAAGAGACTAGGCCAAGCCTCAGATTCATCATAGTTTGTCATGTCAGGTAGAATGGTCTCCACGAATGGCAGAAACATGTTCCAAGTGTCCCTAGATATACCACGAATCTGGTTGAGCTTCAGAAACTCGAACCACCGATTCAAAACCTCCGGTCTTTTTAGCGAGAACACCAGATCCCATAGTGGAACCGCCATGTCGATGGGGAGTGACCTTTGACCTGTGCTGTGGTCTAAACCAAACGAAAAAGTGAAATTATACAAGTCCTTAAAATTTCTTTCGTTTTTGGCTTCGGCCGAGAGTTCAGGGAATCTTTCTTTGAGTGATTTGGCATCGTGTACTCGTAACTTCTGACAGCCATTAACAAACTCCTCTCTTGTGAATCTACACATCTGTGACGCCTCAAACTTCCACGCTAACACCAGTACGATAAACTCTGTCGGCTCTACGCCAAGATCCACACAAAACTTCTCCATTCCATCGGCTAGTATGGCGTCTTCACCGGCATCTTTATACTTTGTGAAGTACTTCTCGATCTGACTGTGCTTGTTGCCGTTACCCTGTCCGCCTATAGACGGTGGGAACTGCCTTGCTGGTACGATCCTGTCTGTACCACTTCTTGTGGCTGTTGGTTTCTCTTGTTTGAGAGAGCTTTGTGGTGGGGTCCTAGGTGAGCTGGAGGCCTGGGTGAGGGATGAGGCTCGTGTCAAGTTGGCTGGTGTCTTGTCAGGAGAGCTAGAGCTAGAGGGGGGTAGCGGTTGAGACCGTCTGTGCTTGTCTTTAGAGCTTTTTTGTTTGGTCCCTCTTGTCTTGACGGAGTTGTCTGATTGATTTCTTGACTGAGAGTGACCCATGGCTGAAGGTTCACAGTAGCTCTTGGTTATAGAGGGTTCAATATACGATCGTTGAGCTACTCTTGTCTTGTAAATAGTTGTAGATTGTATGTTCAATATAAAATACGAGTCATACGTTGTACTTTGTGGTACATAATGTATGTTATTGTAGTAAACTCTGGACTACCGCAAGCTGTGGTTTATATTGATTTGTGACATCATTCTATTAATAGTAACACACAATGAATACATGATTGTATAACAGATGGTTGTCAATGAATAAAAAAACATATAAAATCAATCATTGTGTTCTTTAGTGCTCGTTTTAGCAACACAAGCCGTAAAATCATCAGACGATCTGCAGGAAAGAAAAAAGATTATATATTTAGCAAACTGTGTAAAGTGTAAAACTAACAATGTCTTGTCGTCAGTTTCTGATTCACAGTCGTCTTCAGAACTGGAGCAGCTTGGAGGGTAGTCCACTGCAATCAACAGGAGATAGCAAATCAATTAAATATCGCTATAGCAGTTTGTCACACGTACCTTCTCTTTGTTGACTGGCTTGCAGTCGTTCCTGCTCAAGCCATTCTTGTTGGGCCTTCACGATCTCGGCACCTGTCCTGCATTGTGAGTATCTCTCAAGAAGTTCACTGTGTGTGGGGAGGGAGGGGGGCGGGAGAGAGGACATAATAGCTTGGCACAGTTGGCTAATGTGTTTATCTTGAGGGCACTGTGGTGTATTGTGCTTAAACGTGTGGTGACTAACTGTTGTAAGTGAAAGTCACATTGAGGGCACCTGTTTAGTGATAAGAAACCATGACCCCACTTGAACTGCATAAGTAAACTTTCACCAATGTCACGCAAACCTGGAAAAACAAACTATCGATCATTATCTACACACAGACACATGTGCAGGGGGCACCTGTAATTATCAAAGCAGCTGCAAAAGCTTCCACACACGATAACTTGCAAGGCCGACCATAATTAATTGGATTAGCTGCCACCAGAAACGGTAGTAGCCGTGGGTGAGCCCCTTTCATTTTAGCAAATGGGGTGGAGTCCAGTTTTGCCCAGGAGCAGTCAATCACTGCTAACCCTCTTTGTAGCATAATGTCTCTGTCTTCCTGAGATACACACTTCTCTCCCATTGGGGACAGCACCACACCGGGGAATCGATGAGACAGATGAAGAGTTCGAACAAACCCAAGTCGACACAATTTACGTCCTGAACACTTCTTAGGGTCACAGTGTCCAAGGTCCTACACAGAGAGATGATATATAATCCACATTGATGGAATTTGGCAACCAACAAAACTAAACAATAGGGTGAGAATTTTAATGCTACAGAAACCAATTATATATGGAGCATGTACCCACCCACATAGACAGTTGTACTGTAGTCGAGTCTCCTCCACTCACTGCCATAGCGGAGAGTCTGTCTGACAGGGCGTCTCCTTCACCATCTGAGCTGTGGAAAGAAGAACCACTCTTTGACAGTAACTAATGCATTCTGTAGCTCTTTGGAAGCTTTAGCAATTATAGTTTCGAGAAAATCAAAGGGGACTATTAGGTGAAATGTCCAAGTGGCACTTTAATTCAGACGTTTAGTAAAAGTATTGGTTGTTTCTAGGGCTAGGGATACATTTGGCCGCAGACACAATGCCTACCTAACTCCTGTTGCAACCTCTGTCTCCTTGTGTCCTGACTGACTCCATTTCTTGGCTTGACTCCTCTTAGCTCCCTTCTCACTGTGAGAGGCTTTCCCTGGCCCTTTGGGTCTGTTTTTGGGCATCTTAGGTTTATTTTTTAGCCACGTGGGTGCAAAGGTCATAATATTTGCTGCCCACGTGGATGGAGGCAAGAAAGATTGCGAAGAAGAGTAGCGAGTGCAAAGGTCATTAGGCCAGAAATCCATAATTTTAGTGTGAACTTTAAAGGTGACATCAATTATTTGCTCATCATTCATCAATCAGTCAACCCTGGATCAGATATAGCCATGGAGGCCACGTCCAACTTCTCCTTTCATATTCTTAAGTCCCTCAGACAGTACCCAAACAAAGTGCTACTGGTAAGTTTATTAATTTCCGCTTAAATGAATATGTACATGCTGTAGTAGTCAGTGGTACTGGTATAGGTACGTACATGGTGGTGTTCGCTAGAGTGTGTAATGTTGAGCCATTTTATAGCTAGCTATACTAATTTGATGAGTGATGGAACGTTACTTTTATACGTACGTTCCCCATATCACTGCCCCCCCACCACACCACACCCCCTCTCATTCGTACAGGCAGTGAACAGTGATGACTGTTGTACAGGTGTCCAGCTCCACGAGAAGATCACTGCCACCATCACCCTCCTCAAGTGGAGGGGCGTGTCCCCTAACGACCGAGTCCTCATGACCGTTCCAGTCTCAGTTGACTTCTACGCTATCGCCATAGCTGTCTTTGCTATAGGTAAGTGGAGCATGTACTTGAAGAAATACATCATCATCAGTTAATATTCCCTACCTCCCCTGAGGAGAAAAGTTGTATTTGCTGTATTATAGCAAGAGGTGCAAGCTCTCATTCGCTCATCAGATCAGCTATTCAAAGCATCTGTGGGGCACGCTCGCCCTCTGCCTACAAGCATAGATCTCGAACATCTAATTTATTAATCGTCGTATCTACTCTGGCATGTAGTTATAGTTGTTGGAAAAAAATTTTGACTACAGTATTTCTCCGTACTCTTGGGTTGCAGGTGGCTCTGTGATCATCATTGACCCATCCATGGGCCTGGAGAGATGTGATCATTGCATAGCAGTAGCCAAATCGTCGGTGTGGATCTGGAAAAAAGGTTCAAAGTTCAAGTACATCAAGGTGAAGAGATAAGCTGTGTGTGTACATACTGTACAGTAATACTAACAAGCTTCTGGTTACCTTAACATTTGGATCCGATTTTGGTACAGTCCAAATTTGTCAGCTGGAGCATCACCATTATTTGCAAGCAGGGTTTCATCTAGTGGGGGGAAGCTTCAAAATGCTCAGCTTCTCACCTTCATTTTCTATTATTTGGTCCAACTGTAAGCAATTTCAGAAGTGAGTATGACCTAAATGTTCCTTTGTGCTATCATGCGCACCATATTCCTCCCCCAAGCCTATATCCTAGGTGAAACCCTACAAGTGGGTGAGGATCGTTTTCAGAGCTATCTTTGATTGTCCATAACTTGTGTTCCAAATGTTCGATTTCCAAATAAAAATGTGTATTTAGTAGTAGTGCTATGATAATTATGATGAGGTTAGATCAGTGATTTATTTCGAGCCCAAATGGTCCAAATGGAAAAAAAGCATGGGGTTATAAAATTGAATCATCGTAACAGATACCCTCCATACACACACACACACACACACACAGTACCGCCCCCTCCACACACGCACACACACACACAGTACTTCCCCCCACACACACAAACTACACACACACACAGTACCGCCCCCTCCACACACACACACACACACACACACACACACACAGTACCTCCTCCCCTCGCTGAGCTTGATACCTACACATCTGGAGGTGGGGGACCTCACTCTCCCCACTACCTCTCACGAACTGTTTGACCCCTCAGAGGTCATACCAGTTGACCACGCCCTTGTGACCTTCACTACTGGCAGTACCGGCATGCCCAAACTGTTGCTACGGAAACACAGGTGAGGTTGGTCGAGTCAAATTGACACGTAGCTATTTCTTGAGCACAATCCAACGGCTATGAAATCCAACGGCTATATATGCACATGCTATATGACTAGCCCCACCCCCTCACAGCTTTGTGTTGAAACAGTTCCAAGCAATCTCGATAAGCTACGAGACGGTGATTAAGAGTGAGATTGGGTTGGAGGAGAAGGATGCTGTGTTCATCACCAACCTGCCAGTGTTCCCACTGCACTTCCTTAATGTAGGTACAGTACATGTAGTGTTGGTACACTCTTAACTGACAGTGAATATTGGGCATTTATCTTTGGTGTTTGAGTGCAACCCTAGCTACTTCCCCGTTTTTTTACAAAAGGGTTTTTTTGAATTTGTGTACAGTACATTCCATAGCTGGCACATTTATCAATTCAGTGAACCTGTCTACAGCGTCGTTGGGTAGACTAACAATGGCTGTAATAAAGAGGTTACCTGGTAGCACAGTTAGAATACATGCTATGGAGACTTTGGGGCCCATTAACCTGGCTGTATTATAGATATTGACAAATATCGTGGCAAACATTGCATGAGTCTCTGCACAGAGTTTGCCCAGTCTCTGCAAAAAGTGCTGGCTTGCGAGTCTACATTAACTGAGGGTGACCTGCTTATAGAGTGACCACAATAGACAAGTTCCATTCTTTCCCCTCAGGTTGGCTCTACTTGCCTCATCTATCCCAACATTCTTAAATTCAGTCCTTCAGATGTTCTCAAACAAGCCAAGAAATTCAACGCTACGGCCATAACAGGCTCTCCAGCTTTTGTCGAGAAAATTGCCAATTATGCCATTAAACAGAACATCAGTCTGCCGGTCCAATACACAGCTGTGGGGGGTGCTCCAATCTATAAGGGGGTCTTTAGGAAAATTGCTTCTGTAACCCCCGGACGAAAAGCTGCTGTTATTTACGGCTCCACCGAGGCTGAGCCGGTGAGTGTCGTGTTTGCACAAGAAAAGATGGCGCTTGAGGGAGAGGACAGTGTCGGCCATTGTGTGGGGCAGCCGGTGTTCAAGGGGAGCGTCAAGATCATCAAGATACTGGACGGTGCGGGATCCACTATGAATCATGTGTATTGCGTTACATGTATTTGTGTAGCTCACCTTAGAATGCTGTTTTGTTGATCCATAATTATTGTATAATTATACCAGTAGCGTCATTGCTTATATTTTGTTGCTGAATAGTGTGCTTTTATGCTAAACTGACAGCATATCCTCTCCCTTTCCTCAGGACCCCCCACAGACCCAGTGAATATCGCTAGGGACTACGAGTTACCCCCCGGGGAGATTGGGGAGATCGTTGTATCAGGATGGCACGTCAACACATATCAGGTAAACCCACCACAAACTAATGCTAATTAGTCATTTCCTTCTTTCGCTCTTTGTTCCTCCAATTCCTTCCGTATTTTCTCTGTGAAAAAAGGCCTGCAACGGAGGCTACCACAAAACACTTCTTAATCTTGTTACTTACCTTCCCTCCCACACACACACACACACACACACACACACACACACACACACTACTATCTGTTTAATGCCTTGTGCTAATTCTAAGAACCAAAATTAGAGGTTAACGATAGTTTTGTGCTTGCCACCTATAGAAGAACCACATAGACCCATCCCCATTATCAGATACTACCACCACAAAACCTGGCCCAGACAATACAGGCCTGTACCTTATAAATTAAGCCTCCCTCAAGGTCAGATTTAGTTTACACAAGTACACAGCCATGCACAAGCTAAGTTGAAGTATTACAGCAGCCAATATCAAGTCTAAGATAAGTTCTATACTTTATGTCAGCATTACCTCAAATGTGAATATAGCTTACAATCAGCATGGCCCCAAGTGAATAGCTACAATAATTATTCAGTATACTAGTTGTTCTGAATGCAACAGATGAATGGGGAGTGTTGGTGCACAGTTAAAGACTCTTTAACCCATCATTCTCGACTCTCAAGGTCGGGCATCTGTTTGCCTTTTCTACCTGTATGGTTTTGTGCCGTTTGCTCTTTTGTTCTCCTTTTTTTTTTTTTGCTTGCTTAACTAGATAGGATAATACAAGGTCTCAAGGATCCACCACTAAGTTTAACATTAGGGCATCAGATGCCAACCTTTTTAAAGATTAATTTAAGTGAGCATTCCGTTTGAGCTAGTAACGCGAACAGTTGACACAATTTCTCCCACACAAATGATACTTTTTGTATACCCTCAAACACACACACACACACACAAACACACACACACACACACACACACACACTAGGTGGACGCTGCTAGATTACTAACAGATGATGATGGTCTTGTGTGGCTGAGGATCGAGGATGCCGGTTACATGGATAAGGACGGCAGGATCTGGTTGGTCGGACGAGTCAAGTGGCGGGTGGAGAGGAACGGGGAAACATTCTGGTCCGTACCCGTTGAACAAAAGGTACATAGGGAGAAGCGTTAATATGAGAGGTAGAGTATGCAGTTGCAAGCATTTGTAACTTAGTTTCGATCTGGTGATCTAGTTTGTGTGTTTCTGAAAGCTTAGTTTCAAATGTTGTGCTTAAAACAGTTTTGGCCCTCCTTTTGGGTACAGAATCACAGTAAAAAAACAAAAAACACGTATGCATCACCACACACTGTAATGTAGTTCTTTTACTATTAACCCCCCTATTACCCCCCCCCTCTCTTAGATTCTAGACCGTTGCAGCCTGATCACATTTGCCTCTTATCTCTCTCACAACGGCGAGGCCTGGCTGTTTCTAGAGGCTCCCACTGGCCTACCAGACAGAGAAAAAGCAGGCAAGTGTTCTGCACAATGTACACGTGCTGTACAATCAATATCATGTAGATATTACTAGTGAAAGTCAAGTGTATGCATTATGTGTTTCCCTATCACTTAGCGCTCTGCTTGATAGTTTCTTATTGACAGACAGTTATTTTTAACAGTCATATTATATCAACTTAGCTATGTACGATGTCCTAACCACCTTGTTACACATACAAACATACACACATAATTATACACACACACACGCACACACACACACACACACACACACACACACACACACACACACACACACTGCAGGTGTAGAGTCCCTGTTGAGCAGAGAGGGTATACCAGTGGACCATCTCAGTATTCGTAAGAGCCTTCCAAGAGACAGGAGACATCAGTCAAAGCCCAATACAGCTGCTCTATTCAACAAGTCCAATCCAAACAGTTTCTCAAAAATCATTAAACTGTTCCTACGAGCAAACACTATGTTAGCTGTTGTTTTTATTTTCTTTCAGATGATGCTGATTGCGTTTGTGAGTTTGTACATCTTAGGAAATTTGTAATAGCCCCACTCATCAATAATTATTGTTTTTTATATCGAATTTAAATTTTCACTCAACATAATTTTTCTGAATGAGAATATTGATGAACTATATATATTATAATTATAAGCTATTCAATGAGAAAATGAAATGTGAATCAATTAATCAACCATTCAAAACATTCTACAGCATGGCCTTAGAAACGAAATCCTTTAGAAGCTGCATCAATGAATATAAATATAAGTACCAACAGAATAGCCACGAAAAGCAGAATAATGGCGGTTAGAATGCCTAGGCCAGTCATCACAGCAGTGTTGGTGAAACAGAGTGCCTTGTCAGAAGCTTTCCTCGCTCCTTCCATGTCCCCAACTCTTAGCTTGGAGTTGACCTGCACAAAGCAGCAAACCTATAAATTCCTAGAGGCTTAACAAGGTACTACATTGTTGACACACAAGCTTACAGTGTCAAATGTACACATCCTTATTGCATGCATGAATGGAGTACATTACTGAATTTTTTGTGGCGAGCTGCTTACATCGTTGGAGCATTTAACAGCTGCCAGTCCACAGCAGCAGCAGCATGCCGTTGCCATGAGCAACCTGTCCCTATAGTTGCTCGGGCGAGACACTGCCACAGGAGCACCATACTCAAAACCGATCAACTTGTACTGCAAATGAGCGAAACAAAATCATTAAAAACTGAACACTCAACTTCCATTTTGTCTACTGAGAGATGTAGTTTCAGTTAGCATGCATAGACAACATGTTTAAGGAGCCTAAAATAAGAGAGTGCATTCCATAGTGCTTACTGTGTGCAAGTGACTAAAATTAAAATCTATAATTATACCATGAAGCTCACATGTTGCATGCTAAATGCTTATTTATCACTCAGTACTCACATCCACAATGACTATACTCTCTGCTTCCTCCTCCAGTGTTTTGCATTCACTCTTGATATCTGCAGGGGGGGGGGGTCAACAGAAGATTGTAAGTAAGGCCTGATTGTATTTTATGATGAGTTAGATCTATAAGTATAACTAAGCTGCATACAAATTCCAGCTAGCTGCTTAGACATGGCTATTGGCTACAATAAATCTTACCTGCTTCATTGGCCATGATGGCTGAATACTTAAACTTGAACAAAGACATCACGCAATTGAATATCACAACCAGCTACAATGAACTACAAGCTGTTTTGCGCATGCTCTGTAAGCTAGTCTGCATCAGCCGCCCCACCCTTTTTCAATGCAATGACCGACAAATGGCGCTATATAATTATATAGGTACGATAATTATGCAGTGTATAGCTCTAGTCACAACTTAAATCAAATTTGTATAGAGAGCTAGATATGTGTAAGCATAATAATTATCGGTACGGTAGTAGGGACAAAAATTTACCGTCGCGTCACCCTGGGTAGGATGACGTCATGTAGCGTTTATGAGTTTTGTGTGCATGGCAATAGTAGATCAACTCATCACTCATTCATTCTCCTGCAAAATCTGCAAGCAGATCTCTTGAGTTCTACTGTGAGAAAGAAGGCTATTTATCACCTACGATATTGTTTACTTCAATCAAGAAGATGCTCGAAGGTGGTACGGCACGTGCCATTCTCATGGCCGCAGCAGTGCTAATTGGATTCTCAACTCCTCCCCATTTGATAGAAAATACACTGTCCAACTGCTTTTTAGGTAAAATAAAATAATGGCTAACTGATAATAAAATTTTAATACTTTATTTGTTTATCACAGGCTCAGGCACAGTCCTGAAGAATGAGTTGCAGAATGAGTTGCAGTCTCTTGGAGGAAGTGATTTTACCCTCTCTTTAGAATGGGCCTTGTTCAACCCAAGGCAAGGACTTTGCTTGAAAGAAATTGACGTAAGGGCTGCTTTTTTGCTAGTTAGCTATAATTATATCAAAATTTTTTCCATAGGTATTGCAAACTGCTGGGGAGAACCTTGTTTCGAACGACTCTTCTCCACTAAGCGATGAAGACTCTCACGTTCATGCAAACACCTCTCTGGATTTTAAGCATTTTAACTCATTTCTCCTCTCATCAACTCTGGACACTGATTACTCAAAAACCCAAGCGTTTGACTACACGACCATCGTGTATGAAGTTGGTCTGGAGTTGGAAACTGTCAGCCTTGTAATGGAATCGGAATTTGACGGACCGGCCTCTGACTTGCGCTTGCATCACTATCGATCAACACTGTCCTATGGAGATCTTCTCAACTCCTACTGGAATGAATGGACCTACCACATGGTGAGCCAAAGAGCTATAACTTGATGTGCTTATTCAAATTTTTGTTTGTTCTCATAGGGACCAAATCTTGGCTTGACATGTATGACTGTAATGTATGGGTGTGTGCTTTGCACTGCCCTGTACCACCTCTGGGCACGGACTACCACAAGCAAGGCATTGGCATTGAAATTCCAGTCACTATATGGTGAGCAGATAATGCATGCAATTCTGTTGTTGCTGCAAATTTCCCTTAGAAATTATTCTGCAATGTCACAGTTGGTTGTAGCTTACAAACTAATAACTTTACATTGCACTTATCTTTTTTGTACCTCTTTATATAGGTATTAATCTCAACAGTGAGTCCCAACTCTCTATTCTGACATTGGAGAGGGATACTCTACTTACGAAGCTCTTAGAGGCAACCACACATGCAGACTCACTCCAGGATCTTCTCAACCCTCTGTCCAAGGAGCTCCATGACATTACCAAACATAATGCTCACCTCAAGGTATATATAATTATAACACTCTTTACTATGATTGCATGGTAATCAAAATTTATAACCTTACAGCTTGAACTAGCTGAAAAGAATGATGACCTGAAGCATATCAAACTAATGAAGTCGATGTCTTACAAAAGATCGAAAATGTCAGAAGATAAGTTTAAGCTCGAACGGGCTCAATGGACAAAAACAAAAGAATCATTGGTGTCCGAATATGAAAAGCTTGTAGATAAGTATATTGCTGACAAGGAGGCTGAGATGACTAACGTCAAAAGGGAATTGGACGATTCTAAACGACAGGAAACTGATACCAAGAATTTGGTTATGTTGGCAGAGGAGCACATGGAGAGAAAAAGAAAAGAATGGCTGAACATTGAAAAACAGATGATGGCAAACCGCACAATACTTATTGAGGATCGAAATTACATCGAGGCTGAGTTATTGAACACGAAGAAAGCATTGGAGCGATCAGAGCTGCTTGAATTTGAGGCACAGACAAAGTTGATTTTGGATGAAGAGAGTCTGGAACAGGAAAGAAGTGACTGGAAGGAAACAAAGGAGGCGCTATTGAATAAGAACACTGAGCTTGCTGACAAATACACTGCTTTGGAGACCGAACTACTGGACACAAAGAAAGCATTGGAACGATCAGAAATACACAAGTTTGAAGGCCAACAAAAGTTGGTACTGGCTGAGGAGCACATGAATAGGGAGAGTGAGGCGATGAAAGAGCTCTTGACATTGGAGTGCACTAAGTTCGAGAAGAAAAACAGCGCACAAAAGACTGAGCTACAGAGCGTTAAGAAACAGCTAGAGAAAAATAAATGTCTTGAGATTGAGTTGCAGGCCAAGCTAAGGTCAACTGAGGAGGCACTAAAGAGAAAAGAGAGATCTCTTCAGGCATTGGTGAGTAGCATGTATATAATCATTGTAAACGAGTAAAATATTGTTTATCCTACTGACACAGAAAAGGGTAGAAGCTACTGAAGAGAAGCAGCTTAAATTGGCCAGGGAAGAGATTGCACTACTAAAGAGAAGGCGCAGTGCAGTACCACCACGTTCCCCCCGCTCCGCTCACAAAGTGGCTAGTGGACGTGTTGATGCTGTGGACAGTGGTATATCGAGTGAACCGGACCTCTCGTCACACGGTGCCCTAGCTGGCTAGCTTATAATAATCACAGAACTGGATTATTGGACAATGGCTATGCATGACTGTATTATATATAAATAGTTGATCGTTACAATGTAAATGTTACAATGTAAATGTGAATCAATTAATCAACCATTCAAAACATTCTACAGCATGGCCTTAGAAACGAAATCCTTTAGTAGCTGCATCAATTAATATGAATATAAGTACCAACAGAATAGCCACGAAAAGCAGAATAATGGCGGTTAGAATGCCTAGGCCAGTCATCACAGCATGCAGTGTTGGTGAAACAGAGAGCCTTGTCAGAAGCTTTCCTCGCTCCTTCCATGTCCCCAACTCTTAGCTTGGAGTTGACCTGCACAAGGCAGCAAACCTATAATTTCTAGAGGCTTAAAATAATATAAAGGTACTATAAATAATTATATTGTTGATGCACAAGCTTACAGTGTCAAAATAATGTACACATCCATAATCATTATAATTATTACATGCATGAATGTAGTATATACATTATAGGAACAGACTTAATTTTTTGTGACGAGCTGCTTACATCGTTGGAGCATTTAACAGCTGCCAGCGGACCACAGCAGCAAGCAGCATGCCGTTGCCATAAGCAACCTGTCCCTATAGTTGCTCGGACGGGACACTGCCACAGGAGTACCATACTCAAAACCAACTTGTACTGCAAATAATTATAGCGAAACGAAATCATTAAAAACTGAACACTCTCAACTTCTATTTTGCCTAATTGACCCCAGACCGATCCGTCTCCAATTGAACGCTAGGTCGCCCCTCGGCCTGGTATTGATTGTATCTGGGCGTGACTGGAAACTGGTAGGAATTATTTTGTGCTATGTACTGTAAGTCTTCATTCATCACAGTTGGCTAAAAATAAAGTGATATAATGACACTAGAAATTAATACTGTTATCTGTAGAGTATACTGCACAGCAGTACTGCGTCCATAATAAATGCAGACGTTTAGAAGCGAAGATCTCAAACAAGAGCTTCCAGGTGGCATAACAAAGATTATGTGTTCACAGTGCATCAAGAGACAGTAGAATCCTGACGTCACTGGTCAGGATAGCAACCAGAAGTGTTGAAAGAGCCATTCCACGTCAGTAGTTTTAGTGCAGGTAGTTCTATAAGATCGGCCCCTTGGGAAGGACACGAGTGGCACTGGGGCATCCTCTTTCAATGAGTTCGCACCCATCAGCTAGGAGGAGTACGACGGGGGTTGGAGGGGAACGGTTCGATCTTGCTCCTGTATAAAAATTAGTATATGATTTTAAATTCATCATTCCACTATACATTTTGTAACTCACAGTGATGGTCCACACAACACTATAGCCTCGATCCCAGGTCGCACTTCCTTGAAGGCCGGTGAAGGAGGCTAACACAACACCAGTGCCAGTGCCGTATATAATGTCATATCTTTGGGCTATAGGCTATAGTGTACAATTTCTAATGATGAAAGGATATTATTGATTTACATCGCTCACCTTGACAATACATCTCAGGCCCAGCACGCAGCCACTTTTGGACACCCCTGAGCATAGTATACAAGAGATTGATGGCCAGAGTCTGAGGATAGACTCCACCAAGTATATTTGGATCAATGGTCTAATCAAGCGCTTGTATTAAATGTGTAGTTAATCAAAGGTAGCCAACAGATAGCCAGAAACTTGAGAACCTAGGTCTGTTCTTTCATATATAAGAGTGGTGCTCCTTCTTCCTTCGCCTTGTCTTTCGCACAAGACAGCTCACACTCTATAGCTATATCTCTGACAAACTATTAACGGTGATTTTACGGAGTAAGTATGCTTACATACACTATTATTTCTATTCACTCGTTTTGAGCGAATATCTAAGCAACCACAGCACATACCCAGATACACGCTCAGATACAATCAATACCAGGCCGAGGAGGCGACCTAGTGTTCAATTGGAGACGGATCGGCTTGGGGTCGAGGCTAGGGGAATTATTGCTTATTTATCACTCAGTACTCACATCCACAATGACTATACTCTCTGCTTCCTCCTCCAGTGTTTTGTATTGATATCTGCAGGGGGGGGGGTCAACAGAAGATTGTAAGTAAGGCCTGATTGTATTTTTGATGAGTTAGATCTATAAAGTATAACTAAGCTCCATGCAATTTCAAGCTAACTGCTTAGACATGGCTATTGGCTACAATAAATCTTACCTGCTTCATTGGCCATGATGGTTGAATACTTAAACTTGAACAAAAACATCATGCAATTGAATATCACAACCAGCTACAATGAACTACAAGCAGTTTTGCGCATGCTCTGTAAGCTAGTCTGCATCAGCCCCACCCTTTTTCAATTGCAACGACGACAAATGGCGCTATATAGGTACGATAATGAGGCATTGCATAGCTCACAGCTTAAATCAAATATGTAGCTACCTTATGTAGAGATGTGTAAGCATATCGGTATGGTAGGCACAAAAATTTACCGTCGCGTCACTCTGCATAGGATGACGTCATGTAGCGTTTATGCGTTTTGTGTGCATGGCAATAGTAGATCAACTCATCGCTCATTCATTCTCCTGCAAAATCTGCAAGCAGATCTCTTGAGTTCTATTGTGAGAAAGAAGGCTATTTATCAGCTACGATATTGTTTACTTCAATCAAGAAGATGCTCGAAGGTGGTACGGCACGTGCCATTCTCATGGCCGCAGCAGTGCTAATTGGATTCTCAACTCCTCCCCATTTGATAGAAAATACACTGTCCAACTGCTTTTTAGGTAAAATAAAATAATGATCATTCTAGCTAACTGATAATAATACTTTATTTGTTCATCACAGCCTCAGGCACAGTCCTGAAGAATGAATTGCAGAATGAGTTGCAGTCTCTTGGAGGAAGTGATTTTACCCTCTCTTTAGAATGGGCCTTGTTCAACCCAAGGCAAGGACTTTGCTTGAAAGAAATTGACGTAAGGGCTGCATTTTATTGCTTTTTTGCTAGCTAGAGCTAGCTATAATTATGTCAAATTTTTTCCATAGGTATTGCAAACTGCTGGGGAGAACCTTGTTTCGAACGACTCTTCACCACTAAACGATGAAGACTCTCACGTTCATGCAAACACCTCTCTGGATTTTAAGCATTTTAACTCATTTCTCCTCTCATCAACTCTGGACACTGATTACTCGATAACCCAAGCGTTTGACTACACGACCATCGTGTATGAAGTTGGTCTGGAATTGGAAACTGTCAGCCTTGTATCAGAATCGGAATTTGACGGAACAGCCTCTTACTTGCGCTTGCATCACTATCGATCTACACTGTCCTATGGAGATCTTCTCAACTCCTACTGGAATGAATGGACCTACCACATGGTGAGCCAAAGAGCTATAACTTGATGTGCTGATTATAATTGTTTGTTCTCATAGGGACCAAATCTTGGCTTGACATGTGTGACTGTTATGTATGGGTGTGTGCTTTGCACTGCCCTGTACCACCTCTGGGCACGGACTACCACAAGCAAGGCATTGGCATTGAAATTCCAGTCCCTATATGGTGAGCAGATAATGAATGCAATTCTGTTATTGCTGCAAATTTCCCTTAGAAATTATTCTGCAATGTACAGTTGGTTGTAGCTTACAAACTACATTGCACTTATCTTTTTTGTACCTCTTTATAGGTGTTAATCTCAACAGTGAGTCCCAACTCTCTATTCTGACATTGGAGAGGGATACTCTACTTACGAAGCTCTTAGAGACAACCACACACGCAGACTCACTCCAGGATCTTCTCAACTCTCTGTCCAAGGAGCTCCACGACATTACCAAACATAATGCTCACCTCAAGGTATATATAATTATAACACTCTTTACTATGATTGCATGGTAATCAAAATTTATAACCTTACAGCTTGAACTAGCTAAAAAGAATGATGACCTGAAGCATATCAAACTAATGAAGTCGATGTCTTACAAAAGATCGAAAATGTCAGAAGATAAGTTTAAGCTCGAACGGGCTCAATGGAAAAAAACAAAAGAATCATTGGTGTCCGAATATGAAAAGCTTGTAGAGAAGTATATTGCTGACAAGGAGGCTGAGATGACTAACGTCAAAAGGGAATTGGAGGGTTCTAAACGACAGGAGACTGATACCAAGAACTTAGTTATGTTGGCAGAGGAGCACATGGAGAGAAAAAGGAAAGAATGGCTGAACATTGAAAAACAGATGATGGCAAACCGCACAATACTTATTGAGGATCGAAATTACATCGAGGCTGAGTTATTGAACACGAAGAAAGCATTGGAGCGATCAGAGCTGCTTGAATTTGAGGCACAGACAAAGTTGATTTTGGATGAAGAGAGTCTGGAACAGGAAAGAAATGAATGGCTGAACATTGAAAAACAGATGATGGCAAACCGCACAATACTTATTGAGGATCGAAATTACATCGAGGCTGAGTTATTGAACACGAAGAAAGCATTGGAGCGATCAGAGCTGCTTGAATTTGAGGCACAGACAAAGTTGATTTTGGATGAAGAGAGTCTGGAACAGGAAAGAAAAGAATGGCTGAACATTGAAAAACAGATGATGGCAAACCGCACAATACTTATTGAGGATCGAAATTACATCGAGGCTGAGTTATTGAACACGAAGAAAGCATTGGAGCGATCAGAGGTGCTTGAATTTGAGGCACAGACAAAGTTGATTTTGGATGAAGAGAGTCTGGAACAGGAAAGAAGTGACTGGAAAGAAACAAAGGAGGCGCTATTGAATAAGAACACTGAGCTTGCTGACAAATACACTGCTTTGGAGACCGAACTACTGGACACAAAGAAAGCATTGGAACGATCAGAAATACACAAGTTTGAAGGCCAACAAAAGTTGGTACTGGCTGAGGAGCACATGAACAGGGAGAGTGAGGCGATGAAAGAGCTCTTGACATTGGAGTGCACTAAGTTTGAGAAGAAAAACAGCGCACAAAAGACTGAGCTACAGAGCATTAAGAAACAGCTAGAGAAAAATAAATGTCTTGAGATTGAGTTGCAGGCCAAGCTAAGGTCAACTGAGGAGGCACTAAAGAGAAAAGAGAGATCTCTTCAGGCATTGGTGAGTAGCGTGTATATAATCATTGTGAACTAGTAAAATTATTGTTTATCCTACTGACACAGAAAAGGGTAGAAGCTACTGAAGAGAAGCAGCTTAAATTGGCCAGGGAAGAGATTGCACTGCTAAAGAGAAGGCGCAGTGCAGTACCACATTCCCCCCGCTCTGCTCACAAAGTGGCTAGTGGACGTGTTGATGCTGTGGACAGTGGTATATCGAGTGAACCTGACCTCTCGTCACACGGTGCCCTATAGCTGGCTATAGCTAGCTTATAATAATCACAGAACTGGATTATTGGACAATGGCTATGCATGACTGTATTATAGTTATAGTTGATCGTTACAATGTAAATGTTACAATGTAAATGTGAATCAATTAATCAACCATTCAAAACATTCTACAGCATGGCCTTAGAAACGAAATCCTTTAGTAGCTGCATCATAAGCCAATAATTAAAGTACCAACAGAATAGCCACGAAAAGCAGAATAATGGCGGTTTGAATGCCTATAGGCCAGTCATCACAGCAGTGTTGGTGAAACAGAGTGCCTTGTCAGAAGCTTTCCTCGCTCCTTCCATGTCCCCAACTCTTAGCTTAATTGGAGTTGACCTGCACAAGGCAGCAAACCTATAAATTTCTAGAGGCTTAAAATAATATAAAGGTACTATAAAAATTAATTATTGTTGATGCACAAGCTTACAGTGTCAAAACAATGTACACATCCATAATAATTATAATTATTACATGCATGAATGTAGAACAGACTGAATTTTTTGTGACGAACTGCTTACATCGTTGGAGCATTTAACAGCGCAGCAGCAGCAGCAGCATGCTGTTGCATGAGCAACCTATCCCTATAGTTGCTCGGACGGGACACTCCCACAGGAGCACCATACTCAAAACCGATCAACTTGTACTGCAAATAGCGAAACAAAATCTGAACTCTCTCAACTTCCATTTTGCCTACTGAGAGTTGTAGTTTCAGTTTAGCATGCAAGGCCAAGGACAACATAAATTAAATATATAATAATTACGTTACAATAATTATAATAGTTAAAGATGAAAAATAAATTATGTAGTTCACAGATTAAAATATATATAGTATATACGTATACATGTACAGACCAGGTGTAATTCGTACAACAATAAATAATGTAGTAATTCAAAGTTCCAATGTTTCGAGGGAGAGGGTCTGCAAGTCCATTGTGCCCATCACTGAGGCCGCATTTCCACGCTGTACTGCGACCGACAGCCTTTGCAGTAACTGTAATGGGAGGACTTCTGATCTCCCGTGACACGTGCAATGCGCCCACCTAATTCCTTAACAAAATAATGTCTTAGACTTAGGCCCTAGAACACCTGTAGTCTCTATGGCTAGTGGGGTGAAGCAGTGCAGCGAATCAAGGCTGGTGTATTTGGCCTCCATCCTCTCTTCTGCTCCTGCAGCTACAAGCCCTGCCTCCGAGGTAGCACTTATGGTGTATGATGGGGGAAAGGTGTCCGGGCAGGTCGCGTCCCACACCAGCATGCAGCTTCCCACACTTCCAGGGTACCATGGTGATGCCATCTGGGCGCTTCCCATCCGACCGTTGTAGGCCTGATGGTTCAAGGCGTGCAGGTATCTTTGCAGAGGTGAGGGTTCTATGCACAATATCGTTCAAAGCCGCATGACGATGGTGTCGACCTTCACTGCTACGGCAGCTGAGCCCATGAGTGCCCAAACTGTCCACCCCAGCTCCACAGTGATAACAGGAATGGGGTCTGCATAGAGGGGCACCAAGGCGTAGGCCTACAGCAACTCTGATGGTGTTATCATTCATCCTTAGGCCTAGCGAAGAAATAGGCAGCACATCTAGCCAGGCACCCGTCTCTTTCACTCTGTAAGCGAGCAATCTGGGATCTGGCGCATCTGCCAAAAGCCCTTCTGCTGTATTTGATGCCTTTATGGTGTCCCATGATTTCTGTTTACACTTATCCGCACCTTCTGGTGGGGCATTGGTGAGACCAACTGACCACTGGGCATCCACGGCTTCTACATTAATAAGAGGACAGCCTTGGAGAGCTGGAGGAACAATTAAATTTTGTTGAACTATAGGTCTGAAGAGGCAGCAGCCGATGCTATAAAAGCTGAAGGTGCAAGCTGCACTACATTCCTGATCCCAAGTCCCCCCATATTTACAGGAAGGGTGGCCTGCAACCAAGCAGGATCATCTTCCCCAAAGAGGATGTTGGTGACAGTGCTCAAAATTGACTTGAGGTGGCCATTATAATCCTGCAGCGCTGGCGAAAGAAATGCAGCATAGTGAAGTCCTGAGATTATAGATGAGCTTTGGAATTGCAAAGGAGTGCTTGAGGAGTAGGATGGCGTCATGAGTGCAAAGTAGTTTTAGCCTGTCACCCATTCTTCTCAACATGGTTATCTTCTCCTGAAGAAGATCAGTGATGGAGGCAACATCACCGATTGATGACCCTAAAAGGGACGATTGCGAGGGATTTACTATCTTAGCTCCAGGGAGATAGGACAAGATTGTGTTACACGTCTCGAGGGAGGAGGATATAATTTCAGTCTTCTTTGTATTCAGTACGAGGCCAACTGAGGCACCCACACGCTGTAGCACCTCAATATCACGTCTGAGGTCTTCCACATTCCCTACCAGAGTACCATCATCCAAAAAAAAGAAACCCAACTCTGACTGGAGCTGTGATCCCATGTGGTGGATGCACAAACAAAAGAGAAGTGGCCCCAAATGTTCCCCCTATTGCACTCCCTCTGCTGATAGCAGTGTCTTGTCCTCCCAGAACAGCGACAATGGTGAGGAATAAGCTGAGTGGATGAAAGGGTAGAGGCCCTGGGCATGGTCCAAAACTGCAGCCAGAACTTTGTCCCTATGGATAGAATTGAAGGCATTCTTGAAATCTAGTTTCAAAATGGCCTTGCTGGGGTCAATGTCCTGCAAGTATAGCCTAGCAACATGAACCGCTGCCTCTGCACCACCTCTCACCCCATAGCCCAGCTATACCTTGGGGCTAGGAGCTCTCCCATCTCGTCCATAATCTTGCGTCCAGCTAGTTTCGCAACTAGACGACGAAGAGTGCAGCCTACGGCAATAGGTCGAACACCCCCGTCTTTCTTCTGCAGAGCTGTCAAATTAAAGTAGCCTATAATAAGAGTGCATTCCATAGTGCTTATAGAGTGCAAGTGACCCAAATTAAAAATCTATCCCAGTTATAATTATACCATGAAGCTCACATGTTGCCATGCTAGGGGCATTACAGTAGACTCTCGTTAATCCGGTCACCCTTGGGACCATGCAGCTTGGCCAGAATAGCGAGGTGGCTGTATCTCAGGAAATAGCTGCGGCTTAAAAACGACCTTACCTCGAATCTAATAACGCGGTTCTTGTCTCGAGGATAATGTAGGATAATGAATCATTCTGTTCTCTATTTAAGTGTAATCCAATTTATTTCTAAACCACACCCAAAACGTCATATCCGGACTCTCGTTAATCCGGTCACCCTTGGGACTATGCAGCTTGGCCGGAATAGCAAGGTGGCTGTAGCTCAGGAAATAGCCGCGGCTTAAAAACGACCTTACCTCGAATCTAATGACTACTTTTGCGGTTCTTGT
This sequence comes from Halichondria panicea, assembly GCF_963675165.1. Lineage (NCBI taxonomy): Eukaryota > Metazoa > Porifera > Demospongiae > Suberitida > Halichondriidae > Halichondria > Halichondria panicea. The sequence goes on along the minus strand of NC_087393.1, from coordinate 872,719 downwards.
CTCGAGGGTAATGTAGGATATCGAATCATTCTGTTCTCTACCAGTGTAATCCAATTTTATTTGCTAAACCACACCCAAAACGTCATATCCGGCCGTAATATACGTATCAAATTACATTGAAAACCTAGCACTGGCTGGTAAACGGAATAGCGAGTGGCCGTACTTCAGGGTGAGTTTTGTGCAGTAAACATAATTATTATAGCTAGCATTCCGTGACAAGCCAAATGGCCGGTATATCGAAGTGGCCGTACTTCAGAGAGCCGGAATAGGGAGAGTCTATACTGTACGTATAAAATTACGTTGAAAATCTTGTTTGGGACAGCCAGCACTGGCCGGTAAACGGAATAGTGAGTGGCCGTACTTCAGGGTGAGTTTTGTGCAGTAAACATAATATTATAGCTAGCATTCCGTGCTAAGCCAAATGGCTGGTATATCGAGGTGGCCGTTCTTCAGAGAGCCGGAATAGCGAGAGTCTACTGTATTGCTTATTTATCACTCAGTACTCACATCCACAATGACTATACTCTCTGCTTCCTCCTCCAGTGTTTTGCATTCACTCTTGATATCTGCAGGGGGGGGGGAGGGTCAACAGAAGATTGTAAGTAAGGCCTGATTGTATTTTATGATGAGTTAGATTTATATAAAGTATAACTAAGCTGCATACAATTTCCAGCTAGCTGCTTAGACATGGCTATTGGCTACAATAAATCTTACCTGCTTCATTGGCCGTGATGGCTGAATACTTAAACTTGAACAAAGACACACCATACAACCGTTTGCTGTTTTGCGCATGCTCTGTAAGTATGCAGCAGCCCCACCCTTTTTCAATTGCAACAGGCAAATGGCGCTGCGATAATTCTGCAGTGCATAGCTCTAGTCACAGCTGAAAATCAAGAGAGCTACCTTATGTAGAGATGAGTATAATTATCAGCATATCGCATATCGGTATAGGCATAAAAATTTACCGACGCGTCACTCTGCATAGGATGACGTCATGTAGCGTTTATGCGTTTTTGTGTGCATGGCAATAGTAGATCAACTCATCACTCATTCATTCTCCTGCAAAATCTGCAAGCAGATCTCTTGAGTTCTATTGTGAGAAAGAAGGCTATTATTTTATCAGCTACTAGTATTGTTTACTTCGGTCAAGAAGATGCTCGAAAGCAACACAGCACGTGCCATTCTCATGGCCGCAGCAGTGCTAATCGGATTCTCAACTCCTCCCCATTTGATAGAAAATACACTGTCCAACTGCTTCTTAGGTAAAATAAAATAATGATCATTAATTTTTAGTAATACTTTATTTATTCATCACAGGCTCAGGCACAGTCCTGAAGAATGAGTTGCAGAATGAGTTGCAGTCTCTTGGAGGAAGTGATTTTACCCTCTCTTTAGAATGGGCCTTGTTCAACCCAAGGCAAGGACTTTGCTTGAAAGAAATTGACGTAAGAGCTGCTTTTTATTGCTTTTTTACTAGCTAGCTAGCTATAATTATATCAATTTTTTCCATAGGTATTGCAAACTGCTTGGGAAAACCTTGTTTCGAACGACTCTTCACCACTGAGCGATAAAGGCTCTCATGTTCATGCGAACACCTCTCTGGATTTTAAGCATTTTAACTCATTTCTCCTATCATCAACTCTGGATACTGATTACTCAAAAACACAAGCGTTTGACTACACGACCATCGTGTATGAAGTTGATCTGGAATTGGAATTGGAAACTGTCAGCCTTGCATCAGAATCGGAATTTGGCGGAACGGCCTCTTACTTGCGCTTGCATCACTATCGATCTACACTGTCCTATGGAGATCTTCTCAACTCCTACTGGAATGAATGGACCTACCACATGGTGAGCCAAAGAGCTATAACTTGATGTGCTGATTATAATTATTGTTTGTTCTCATAGGGACCAAATCTTGGCTTGACATGTGTGACTGTTATGTATGGGTGTGTGCTTTGCACTGCCCTGTACCACCTCTGGGCACGGACTACCACAAGCAAGGCATTGGCATTGAAATTCCAGTCGCTATATGGTGAGCAGATAATCATGCAATTCTGTTGTTGCTGCAAATTTCCCTTAGACTGCAATGTCACAGTTGGTTGTAGCTTACAAACTAATAATTGCACTTTTTGTACCTCTTTATAGGTATTAATCTCAACAATGAGTCCCAACTCTCTATTCTGACATTGGAGAGGGATACTCTACTTACGAAGCTCTTAGAGGCAACCACACATGCAGACTCACTCCAGGATCTTCTCAACCCTCTGTCCAAGGAGCTCCATGACATTACCAAACATAATGCTCACCTCAAGGTATATATAATTATAACACTCTTTACTATGATTGCATGGTAATCAAAATTTATAACCTTACAGCTTGAACTAGCTAAAAAGAATGATGACCTGAAGCAAATCAAACTAATGAAGTCGATGTCTTACAAAAGATCGAAAATGTCAGAAGATAAGTTTAAGCTCGAACGGGCTGAATGGACAAAAACGAAAAAATCATTGGTGTCCGAATATGAAAAGCTTGTAGAGAAGTGTATTGCTGACATGGAGGCTGAGATGACTAACGTCAAAAGGGAATTGGAGGATTCTAAACGACAAGAGACTGATACCAAGAACTTGGTTATGTTGGCAGAGGAGCACATGGAGAGAAAAAGGAAAGAATGGCTGAACATTGAAAAACAGATGATGGCAAACCGCACGTTGCTTATCGAGGATCGCAATTATATCGAGGCTGAGTTATTGAACACGAAGAAAGAATTGGAGCGATCAGAGCTGCTTGAATTTGAGGCACGGACAAAGTTGATTTTGGATGAAGAGAGTCTGGAACAGGAAAGAAGTGTCTGGAAGGAGACAAAGGAGGCGCTATTGAAAAAGAACACTGAGCTTGCTGACAAATACACTGCTTTGAAGACCGAACTACTGGACGCAAAGAAAGCATTGGAACGATCAGAAATACACAAGTTTGAAGGCCAACAAAAGTTGGTACTGGCTGAGGAGCACATGAACAGGGAGAGTGAGGCGATGAAAGAGCTCTTGACATTGGAGTGCACTAAGTTCGAGAAGAAAAACAGCGCACAAAAGACTGAGCTACAGAGCGTTCAGAAACAGCTAGAGAAAAGTAAATGTCTTGAGATTGAGGTGCAGGCCAAGCTAAGGTCAACTGAGGAGGCACTAAAGAGAAAAGAGAGATCTCTTCAGACATTGGTGAGTAGCGTGTATATAATCATTGTGAACTAGTAAAATTATTGCTTATCCTACTGACACAGAAAAGGGTAGAAGCTAATGAAGAGAAGCAGCTTAAATTGGCCAGGGAAGAGATTGCACTACTAAAGAGAAGGCGCAGTGCAGTACCACCACGTTCCCCCCGCTCCGCTCACAAAGTGACTAGTGGACGTGTTGATGCTGTGGACAGTGGTATATCGAGTGAACCTGACCTCTCGTCACACGGTGCCCTAGCTGGCTAGCTTATAATAATCACAGAACTGGATTATTGGACAATGGCTATGCATGACTGTATTATAGTTATAGTTGATCGTTACAATGTAAATGTTACAAATGAATGTAAAATTAATGTGAATCAATTAATCAACCATTCAAAACATTCTACAGCATGGCTTTAGAAACGAAATCCTTTAAGTAGAGTAATTCGCCGAACTCCATCAGACATCAAAGTGCGTCAGGTAAAAGGGCGTGTAACGCACAAACAAAACAAGACTGATTCAAACTAATTCAACACACTAACAGATGGCCATGGGTCTATTATCCAGCGAAAACTTGGATAGGCCAAGTCGCTTTTCCAGTCCGAGCAGTGATAACTTGAAAAAAAACGAATTTTTCAATTTTCGCCAGAACGTACCGATCCCCGTTTTTGCCAAACTACACAGCTAGAGAAAACTGACACAAGCTGAGTACAATCTAGATTGAGTGCAGTACAGAGTGGAGCAATTCCCAGAATCAGGCGACCCTGCAAAGCGGAGCTACACTTGTTTCTTTGTGAGGGTTATAAGGTGCTGAGTCAGCAATATTCTAGCTATAAGCGCTAATAATTATAATTATAGCGCTTATAATTATAGGTGCTTGTGTGGTTTGGCAAAAACAGGGATCGGTATGTTCTGACGAAAATCGAAAAATTCGGTATAGTTTTTTACTGCTCGGACTGGCCTATCCAAGTTTTCGCTGGATAATAGGCCCATGGCCATCTTTAGTGTGTGTAATTAGTTTGAATCAGTCTTGTTTTGTTTGTGCGTTACACGCCCTTTTACCTGACGCACTTTGATGTCTGACGGAATTCGGCGACTTACTCTAGCTGCATCAATTAATAATATGAATAATTTATAAGTACCAACAGAATAGCCACATAATGGCGGTTTGAATGCCTAGGCCAGTCATCACAGCAGTGTTGGTGAAACAGAGTGCCTTGTCAGAAGCTTTCCTCGCTCCTTCCATGTCCCCAACTCTTAGCTTGGAGTTGACCTGCACAAGGCAGCAAACCTATAAATTTCTAAAGGCTTAAACTAATATAAAGGTACTATAGATAATAATTATAATTGTTGACGCACAAGCTTACAGTGTCAAATGTATACACATCCATATTACATGCATGAATGGAGTACATTAGGAACAGACTGAATTTTTTGTGACGAGCTGCTTACATCGTTGGAGCATTTAACAGCTGCCAGTCCACAGCAGCAGCAGCATGCCGTTGCCATGAGCAACCTGTCCCTATAGTTGCTCGGATGGGACACTGCCACAGGAGCACCATACTCAAAACCGATCAACTTGTACTGCAAATAGCGAAACGAAATCATCAGTTAAAAACTAAACACTCTCAACTTTTATTTTGCCTATACTGAGAGTTGTAGTTTCAGTTTAGCATGCATGCAAGGACAAGGATAACATATTAAAGGAGCCTAAAATAAGAGTGCATTCCATAGTGCTTATAGAGTGCAAGTGACCCAAATTAAAAATCTATCCCAGTTATAATTATACAATGAAGCTCACATGTCAGGGGCGGATCCAGGAAAAATGAAAGGGGGGGCTAGTAGAAAGGGTGCAAATGTTTTAGCTTTTTACAATTTGCTCACAATTTGACCTTTGAACTTTTATATAATGAGTGAATACTGAATACGAAAAAGTTAATGCAAAAAACTCGTTCTAATCAACAAAGGATTGATACTGTATACATTGTAGATGTTACATGTACATTCGTGCACTCTTGGTATAAGCCTCGATCCCAGGCCTCTCTTCCTAGGCCTTGCATGTGAAGGAGGCTATTAATTGTGCATGCTGCATGCTGCAATATGGAGCAGATCTCAGACTTTTTCAGCTAGTTGCAAGGAAGCAGCCTTACCTCCTCTCACCAGACTGCACTGGGTAGGCATTGTACTTGTGGTCCTTTCATTGTACAAAACATTGCACAAGGAGCTTACTCAGCAACAGCAATAGTTGACCTTAGTCTCATGAATCAGTAGCCTCCTTCACCGGCCATCATAGAAAAGAAGACCTACTATCGATTGCTTGCGCATGCACAAAAATTATTGGATATTTTTTCTCGTAAAATTTCCTATAATACAGAATTCATGCATCAGAGAAATATCCTAAAAGCCATACACAGAGCTATATAGCTAGCTAGCTAGAGACAGAGCTATGTAGGTTTGTTGTACAGCTATTTTCTTCTGATGGAATCAGTAGCAGTAGTATAGTAGACTTTCACCAAAGTTAGTGTTAAATGGGCGTGGCCTGTCCATATAGGCTCTTGCCAGCTTTCACTCCGTTCAGGCGATCGTTATCCACACTGTTGCAGGCTGTGAGTCTTTTGTTAATATAGCAGGCTAAGGGTAGCTATCAGAGAATGCTATCCGATGGGCTAGAAACCTTCAATCGAACTTTCTATCTACTTCCTTCAATCCACTTCCTGTGATTTCATAGTTTTACTGAGCATATACGATGTTATCCAAAGCCCCCAGATACCGGGGGGATATTTGCGAATGCGCAAGCAGTCGATACCAGGCCCACTTCCTTGAGTGAAGTGCGGCCTGGAATCGAGGCTAGAATCAGCCGCACTTGGAAAGGACTTTCGAAGTGCGGCTGATTCATGAGACTAAGTTGACCTATGCACTTTAAATTAGTATGTAAGTCTAGCTAGCTAGCCTAGATCCTTTATACTCTTAGAGATAGACCTGGCTGTTGTCTAGCATCTCTTAAGTCAGTGAGTCTACATGCAGATGCATAAGTAACAAGGTTGAAACTCAGAATAGCAATACATATAGGTAGTTTTTTTCAAAATGGGGGGGCTTCAGCCCCTCAAATCACCCCCTGGATCCGCCCCTGCACATGTTGCCATGCTAGGAGCATTGTTGCTCACTCAGTACTCACATCCACAATGACTATACTCTCTGCTTCCTCCTCCAGTGTTTTGTATTCACTCTTGATATCTGCAGGGGGGAGGAGGGTCAACAGAAGATTGTAAGTAAGGCCTGGTTGTATTTTAGATCTATATAAAGTACAACTAAGCTGCATTAACCAGCTACAATTGCTGTTTTGCGCATGCTCTGTAAGTATGCAGCAGCCCCACCCTTTTTCAATTGCAACTGGCAAATGTTGCTAGCTACGTCGATAATTCTGCAGTGCTAGTCACAGCTGAAAATCAAGAGAGCTACCGTATGTAGAGATGAGTAAGCATAATTATGGCACAAAAATTTACCGACGTCACTCTGCATAGGATGACGTCATGTAGCGTTTATGCGTTTTGTGTGCATGGCAATAGTAGATCAACTCATCGCTCATTCATTCTCCTGCAAAATCTGCAAGCAGATCTCTTGAGTTCTATTGTGAGAAAGAAGGCTATTTATCAGCTACGATATTGTTTACTTGGTCAAGAAGATGCTCGAAAGCAACACGGCACGTGCCATTCTCATGGCCGCAGCAGTGCTAATTGGATTCTCAACTCCTCCCCATTTGATAGAAAATACACTGTCCAACTGCTTCTTAGGTAAAATAAAATAAAGATCATTTTAGCTAACTGATAATAATTATTTTAAAACTTTATTTGTTCATCACAGGCTCAGGCACAGTCCTGAAGAATGAATTGCAGAATGAGTTGCAGTCTCTTGGAGGAAGTGATTTTACCCTCTCTTTAGAATGGGCCTTGTTCAACCCAAGGCAAGGACTTTGCTTGAAAGAAATTGACGTAAGAGCTGCTTTTTATTGCTTTTTTGCTAGCTAGCTATAATTATGTCAAATTGTTTTCCATAGGTATTGCAAACTGCTGAGGAGAACCTTGTTTCGAACGACTCTTCACCACTGAGCGATGAAGACTCTCATGTTCATGCGAACACCTCTCTGGATTTTAAGCATTTTAACTCATTTCCCCTCCCATCAACTCTGGATACTGATTACTCGAAAACCCAAGCGTTTGACTACACGATCATCGTGTATGAAGTTGATCTGAAATTGGAATTGGAAACTGTCAGCCTTGTATCGGAATCGGAATTTGACGGAACAGCCTCTGACTTGCGCTCGCATCACTATCGATCAACACTGTCCTATGGAGATCTTCTCAACTCCTACTGGAATGAATGGACCTACCACATGGTGAGCCAAAGAGCTATATAACTTGATGTGCTTATTATAAAAAAAATTTTTGTTCTCATAGGGACCAAATCTTAGCTTGACATGTGTGACTGTAATGTATGGGTGTGTGCTTTGCACTGCCCTGTACCACCTCTGGGAACGGACTACCACAAGCAAGGCATTGGCATTGAAATTCCAGTCCCTATATGGTGAGCAGATAATGCATGCAATTCTGTTGTTGCAAATAATTTCCCTTAGAAATTATTCTGCAATGTCACAGTTGGTTGTAGCTTACAAACTAATAACTTTACACTGCACTTATCTTTTTTGTACCTCTTTATAGGTATTAATCTCAACAATGAGTCCCAACTCTCTATTCTGACATTGGAGAGGGATACTCTACTTACAAAGCTCTTAGAGGCAACCACACATGCAGACTCACTCAAGGATCTTCTCAACTCTCTGTCCAAGGAGCTCCACGACATTACCAAACATAATTCTCTCCTCAAGGTATATATAATTATAACACTCTTTACTATGATTGCATGGTAATCAAAATTTATAACCTTACAGCTTGAACTAGCTAAAAAGAATGATGACCTGAAGCAAATCAAACTAATGAAGTCAATGTCTTACAAAAGATCGAAAATGTCAGAAAATAAGTTTAAGCTCGAACGGGCTCAATGGACAAAAACAAAAGAATCATTGGTGTCCGAATATGAAAAGCTTGTAGAGAAGTATATTGCTGACAAGGAGGCTGAGATGACTAACGTCAAAAGGGAATTGGAGGATTCTAAACGACAGGAGACTGATACCAAAAACTTAGTTATGTTGGCAGAGGAGCACATGGAGAGAAAAAGGAAAGAATGGCTGAACATTAAAAAACAGATGATGGCAAACCGCACGTTACTTATTGAGGATCGAAATTACATCGAGGCTGAGTTATTGAACACAAAGAAAGCATTGGAGCGATCAGAGCTGCTTGAATTTGAGGCACAGACAAAGTTGATTTTGGATGAAGAGAGTCTGGAACAGGAAAGAAGTGACTGGAAGGAAACAAAGGAGGTGCTATTGAATAAGAACACTGAGCTTGCTGACAAATACACTGCTTTGGAGACCGAACTACTGGACGCAAAGAAAGCATTGGAACGATCAGAAATACACAAGTTTGAAGGCCAACAAAAGTTAGTACTGGCTGAGGAGCACATGAACAGGGAGAGTGAGGCGATGAAAGAGCTCTTGACATTGGAGTGCACTAAGTTCGAGAAGAAAAACAGCGCACAAAAGACTGAGCTACAGGGCGTTCAGAAACAGCTAGAGAAAAGTAAATGTCTTGAGATTGAGGTGCAGGCCAAGCTAAGGTCAACTGAGGAGGCACTAAAGAGAAAAGAGAGATCTCTTCAGGCATTGGTGAGTAGCGTGTATATAATCATTGTGAACTAGTAAAATTATTGTTTATCCTACTGACACAGAAAAGGGTAGAAGCTACTGAAGAGAAGCAGCTTAAATTGGCCAGGGAAGAGATTGCATTGCTAAAGAGAAGGCGCAGTGCAGTACCACATTCCCTCCGCTCTGTTCACAAAGTGGCTAGTGGACGTGTTGATGCTGTGGACAGTGGTATATCGAGTGAACCTGACCTCTCGTCACATGGTGCCCTATAGCTGGCTATAGCTAGCTTATAATAATCACAGAACTGGATTATTGGACAATGGCTATGCATGACTGTATTATAGTTATAGTTGATCGTTACAATGTAAATGTTACAATGTAAATGTTACAATGTAAAATTAATGTGTATCAATTATTAATCAACCATTCAAAACATTCTACAGCATGGCCTTAGAAACGTAGTAGCTGCATCAATTAATATGAATATAAGTAAACAGAATGGCCACGAAAAGCAGAATAATGGCAGTTAGAATGCCTAGACCAGTCATCACAGCAGTGTTGGTGAAACAGAGTGCCTTGTCAGAAGCTTTCCTCGCTCCTTCCATGCATGTCCCCAACTCTTAGCTTGGAGTTGACCTGCACAAGGCAGCAAACCTATAAATTTCTAGAGGCTTAAAATAATAATTATAAAGGTACTGTATAATAGTTAGACACTGCAGGAGGTGTCTATATATAGGATTTAGATATAATAGTTAGACACTGTTTTGGAGGTGTCTATGGGATTTTAAAGCCCAAAGGCACTGATTTAGTATCCTGAGCGTAGCGAGGGTATACTAAATTAAGTGGCTGAGGACTTCTAAATCATGGACACCGACAAAACAGTGTCTAACTCATTTAGATACTAGTGCGCATGCGCAAACCGCTTGACTACAATACAGACAACGGAACACTAGGTATACTAAGTAAATTTGCAGGTATACTAAGTCCCATAGTATATCTGCTCTGAGGCACTTTTCCCATGTACCTTCCCATGCATGTAGATCTTATCAACTAGTGTCTAAAAATAATTATTGTTGACGCACAAGCTTACAGTGTAAAATGTACACATCCATATTACATGCATGAATGGAGTACATTAGGAACACACTGAATTTTGTGACGAGCTGCTTACATCGTTGGAGCATTTAACAGCTGTCAGTCCACAGCAGCAGCAGCATGCCGTTGCCATGAGCAACCTGTTCCTATAGTTGCTCGGATGGGACACTGCCACAGGAGCACCATACTCAAAACCGATCAACTTGTACTGCAAATAGCAAAACAAAATCATTAAAAACTGAACACTCTCAACTTCCATTTTGCCTACTGAGAGTTGTATAGTTTCAGTTTAGCATGCAAGGAAAATGACAACATATTAAAGGAGCCTAAAAAATAAGAGTGCATTCCATATAGTCACGGCTTATAGAGTGCAAGCATAGATAGAGTAAAGAGGGATTGGAAACGGAAGTGATTCACGTGATGTTTTACAATGGAGTCTACGTAGTGGCTCTGGGACCATCCGTGTATCTCCTCATAACTCCCGCAAAAGCCCGGGAAACTTATTGTGTCCAAAGCATACATCTCAGAGCTACCCCCATTACTGAATCACATGCCCCCTGATAGTAGGTATCAATTGGAAACAAAGAATATATAATCTCGATTGTCGTGAAGTAGCTAGAGGTACACAGAGCGCTTTTTCATGCTTGTGTTCCTATTAGTATACCTTTGATATAGCTAAGGCTTTGTAACTAAATAGTGTCCTGTGTCCCAAATGGCCTCAAGTATTAGAGAAAGTGGATGTTTAGCAGCATAACTGCTCATGGACTTCTTACTGAGAGCAAAACAATACTCATGAATTATTCATGTTTAGCCCTTGGGTTAAAAAGTAAGCCTCGATTAAAACCGCGGAGATACACGGATAGTACTTCGAGGGTACTTCCGTTTCCAATCCCTCTTTACTCTATCTATGGTGCAAGTGACCCATCTAAAAATCTATCCCAGTTATAATTATACCATGAAGCTCACATGTTGCCATGCTAGGGGCATTACAGTAGACTCTTGTTAATCCGGTCAGTTTCAGTTTAGCATGCAAGGACAACATGTTTAAGGAGCCTAAAATAAGAGAGTGCATTCCAGGAGCGTAGCCAGGATTTTTTGGAAGAGGGGCAAAACTTATCAGCCGCGCAGCGCCGAAATTTTGACCGGAAGCCACGACTTTTAATTATGACGTCATAATTGACTTCTCTAAATAGTTGGGTGTGGCCTGATGTTTTATTTGCATATAGAAGAAGCTAGTTTAGCAAAGAACAAGAACTGTCTATAGATTTAGACCAGAATAGCTCACAGTTTAGAGACTAAATCGTTTTGCTTGCCTACTAGCTAGCTATAACTGCAGCAAGATTCCGAAGAAAGGGAGTGCTCAGCAAGATAATCAGATACAATAACTTGAGCAGAGTAGTAGAGATCCAGAAAAAGGGGGGGCATTTTCCCCCTTTGCCACCCCCTGGCTACGCCACTGCATTCCATATAATTATAGTGCTTACTGTGTGCAAGTGACTCAAATTAAAATCTATAATTATACCATGAAGCTCACATGTTGCATGCTAATTGTTTATTTATCACTCAGTACTCACATCCACAATGACTATACTCTCTGCTTCCTCCTCCAGTGTTTTGTATTCACTCTTGATATCTGCAGGGGGGGGGGGGGGTCAACAGAAGATTGTAAGTAAGGCCTGATTGTATTTTATGATGAGTTAGATCTATATTAAGCTGCATACAATTTCTAGCTAGCTCCTTTGACATGGCTATTGGCTACTTACCTGCTTCATTGGCCGTGATGGCTGAATACTTAAACTTGAACAAAAACATCATACAACCATTGAATATCAACCAGCTACAACTAGCTACAACTACAAGCTGTTTTGCGCCTGCTCTGTAAGTATGCAGCAGCCCCACCCTTTTTCAATTGCAAAGGGCTAGCTACGATAATTCTGCAGTGCATAGCTCTAGTCACAGCTGAAAATCATAGAGAGAGCTACCTTATGTAGAGATGCGTAAGCATATCCCATATCGGTATAGGCACAAAAATTTACCGACGCGTCACTCAGCATAGGATGACGTCATGTAGCGTTTATGCGTTTTGTGTGCATGGCAATAGTAGATCAACTCATCACTCATTCATTCTCCTGCAAAATCTGCAAGCAGATCTCTTGAGTTCTATTGTGAGAAAGAGAAGGCTATTTATCAGCTACGATATTGTTTACTTGGTCAAGAAGATGCTCGAAAGCAACACGGCACGTGCCATTCTCATGGCCGCAGCAGTGCTAATTGGATTCTCAACTCCTCCCCATTTGATAGAAAATACACTGTCCAACTGCTTCTTAGGTAAAATAAAATAATTATCATTTTAGCTAACTGATAATAAAATTTAATACTTTATTTATTCATCACAGGCTCAGGCACAGTCCTGAAGAATGAATTGCAGAATGAGTTGCAGTCTCTTGGAGGAAGTGATTTTACCCTCTCTTTAGAATGGGCCTTGTTCAACCCAAGGCAAGGACTTTGCTTGAAAGAAATTGACGTAAGAGCTGCTTTTTATTGCTTTTTTGCTAGCTAGCTATAATTATGTCAACTTTTTTTCCACAGGTATTGCAAACTGCTGGGGAGAACCTTGTTTCGAACGACTCTTCACCACTAAGCGATGAAGACTCTCACGTTCATGCAAACACCTCTCTGGATTTTAAGCATTTTAATTCATTTCTCCTCTCATCAACTCTGGACACTGATTACTCGAAAACCCAAGCGTTTGACTACACGACCATCGTGTATAAAGTTGATCTGGAATTGGAATTGGAAACTGTCAGCCTTGTATCAGAATCGGAATTTGACGGAACGGCCTCTTACTTGCGCTTGCATCACTATCGATCTACACTGTCCTATGGAGATCTTCTCAACTCCTACTGGAATGAATGGACCTACCACATGGTGAGCCAAAGAGCTATAACTTGATGTGCTGATTATAATTGTTTGTTCTCATAGGGACCAAATCTTGGCTTGACATGTGTGACTGTTATGTATGGGTGTGTGCTTTGCACTGCCCTGTACCACCTCTGGGCACGGACTACCACAAGCAAGGCATTGGCATTGAAATTCCAGTCGCTATATGGTGAGCAGATAATGCATGCAATTCTGTTGTTGCTGCAAATTTCCCTTAGACTGCAATGTCACAGTTGGTTGTAGCTTACAAACTAATAACTTTACACTGCACTTATCTTTTTGTACCTCTTTATAGGTATTAATCTCAACAATGAGTCCCAACTCTCTATTCTGACATTGGAGAGGGATACTCTACTTACGAAGCTCTTAGAGGCAACCACACACGCAGACTCACTCCAGGATCTTCTCAACCCTCTGTCCAATGAGCTCCACGACATTACCAAACATAATGCTCACCTCAAGGTATATATAATTATAACACTCTTTACTGTGATTGCATGGTAATCAAAATTTATAACCTTACAGCTTGAACTAGCTAAAAAGAATGATGACCTGAAGCAAATCAAACTAATGAAGTCGATGTCTTACAAAAGATCGAAAATGTCAGAAGATAAGTTTAAGCTTGAACGGGCTGAATGGACAAAAACGAAAAAATCATTGGTGTCCGAATATGAAAAGCTTGTAGAGAAGTATATTACTGACATGGAGGCTGAGATGACTAACGTCAAAAGGGAATTGGAGGATTCTAAACGACAAGAGACTGATACCAAGAACTTGGTTATGTTGGCAGAGGAGCACATGGAGAGAAAAAGGAAAGAATGGCTGAACATTGAAAAACAGATGATGGCAAACCGCACGTTGCTTATCGAGGATCGCAATTATATCGAGGCTGAGTTATTGAACACGAAGAAAGAATTGGAGCGATCAGAGCTGCTTGAATTTGAGGCACGGACAAAGTTGATTTTGGATGAAGAGAGTCTGGAACAGGAAAGAAGTGACTGGAAGGAGACAAAGGAGGCGCTATTGAAAAAGAACACTGAGCTTGCTAACAAATACACTGCTTTGGAGACCGAACTACTGGACGCAAAGAAAGCATTGGAACGATCAGAAATACACAAGTTTGAAGGCCAACAAAAGTTGGTACTGGCTGAGGAGCACATGAATAGGGAGAGTGAGGCAATGAAAGAGCTCTTGACATTGGAGTGCACTAAGTTCGAGAAGAAAAACAGCGCACAAAAGACTGAGCTACAGAGCGTTCAGAAACAGCTAGAGAAAAGTAAATGTCTTGAGATTGAGGTGCAGGCCAAGCTAAGGTCAACTGAGGAGGCACTAAAGAGAAAAGAGAGATCTCTTCAGGCATTGGTGAGTAGCGTGTATATAATCATTGTGAACTAGTAAAATTATTGTTTATCCTACTGACACAGAAAAGGGTAGAAGCTACTGAAGAGAAGCAGCTTAAATTGGCCAGGGAAGAGATTGCACTACTAAAGAGAAGGCGCAGTGCAGTACCACCACGTTCCCCCCGCTCCGCTCACAAAGTGGCTAGTGGACGTGTTGATGCTGTGGACAGTGGTATATCGAGTGAACCTGACCTCTCGTCACACGGTGCCCTAGCTGGCTAGCTTATAATAATCACAAAACTGGATTATTGGACAATGGCTATGCATGACTGTATTATAGTTATAGTTGATCGTTACAATGTAAATGTTATAAATGAATGTAAAATTAATGTGAATCAATTAATCAACCATTCAAAACATTCTACAGCATGGCCTTAGAAACGAATTACAGAATAGCCACATAATGGCGGTTTGAATGCCTATAGGCCAGTCATCACAGCAGTGTTGGTGAAACAGAGTGCCTTGTCAGAAGCTTTCCTCGCTCCTTCCATGTCCCCAACTCTTAGCTTGGAGTTGACCTGCACAAGGCAGTAAACCTATAAATTTCTAGAGGCTTAAACTAATATAAAGGTACTATAGATATAATTGTTGACGCACAAGCTTATACAGTGTCAAATGTATACACATCCATATTACATGCATGAATGGAGTACATTAGGAACAGACTGAATTTTTTGTGACGAGCTGCTTACATCGTTGGAGCATTTAACAGCTGCCAGTCCACAGCAGCAGCAGCATGCCGCTGCCATGAGCAACCTGTCCCTATAGTTGCTCAGACAGGACACTGCCACAGGAGCACCATACTCAAAACCAATCAACTTGTACTGCAAATAGCGAAACGAAATCATTAAAAACTCAACTTCTATTTTGCCTATACTGAGAGTTGTAGTTTCAGTTTAGCATGCAAGGACAAGGATAACATATTAAAGTAGCCTATAATAAGAGTGCATTCCATAGTGCTTATAGAGTGCAAGTCACCCAAATTAAAAATCTATCCCAGTTATAATTATACAATGAAGCTCACATGTCAGGGGCGGATCCAGGAAAAATGAAAGGGGGGGGGCTAGTAGAAAGGGTGCAACATTTTTTACAATTTGCTCACAATTTGACCTTTGAACTTTTATATTAATGAGTGAATACTGAATTCGAAAAAGTTAATACAAAAAACTCGTTCTAATCAACAATTCAAGGATTGATACTGTATATACATTGTAGATGTTACATGTACATTCGTGCATGCACTCTTGGTATACAATGAAAGGACCACAAGTACAATGCCTACCCAGTGCAGTCTGGTGAGAGGAGGTAAGGCTGCTTCCTTGCAACTAGCTGAAAACGTCTGAGATCTGCTCCATATTGCAGCATGCAGCATGCACAATTAATAGCCTCCTTCACAAGGCCTAGGAAGAGAGGCCTGGGATCGAGGCTACAAAACATTGCACAAGGAGCTTACTCAGCAACAGCAATAGTCGACCTTAGTCTCGTGAATCAGTAGCCTCCTTCACCGGCCATCATAGAAAAGAAGGCCTACTATCGATTGCTTGCGCATGCGCAAAAATTATTGGATATTTTTTCTCGTAAAATTTCCTATAATACAGAATTCATCAGAGAAAATATCCTAAAAGCCACACAGAGCTATATAGCTAGCTAGAGACAGAGCTATGTAGGTTTGTTGTACAGCTATTTTCTTCTGATGGAATCAGACTTTCACCAAAGTTAGTGTTAAATGGGCGTGGCCTGTCCATATAGGCTCTTGCCAGCTTTCACTCCGTTCAGGCGATCGTTATCCACACTGTTGCAGGCTGTGAGTCTTTTGTTAATATAGCAGGCTAAGGGTAGCTATCAGAGAATGCTATCCGATGGGCTAGAAACCTTCAATCGAACTATCTATCTACTTCCTTCAATCCACTTCCGTTCGTTGTGATTTCATAGTTTTACTGAGCATATATACGATGTTATCCAAAGCCCCCAGATACCGGGGGGATATTTGCGAATGCGCAAGCAGTCGATACCAGGCCCACTTCCTTGAGTGAAGTGCGGCCTGGAATTGAGGCTAGAATCAGCCGGACCTTGAAAGAGTGCGGCTAATTCATGAGACTAAGTTGACCTATGCACTTTAAATTAGTATGTAAGTCTAGCTCGCTAGCTAGGTCCAGCTAGCTAGCCTAGATCCTTTATACTCTTAGTAGCAGACCTGGCTGTTGTCTAGCATCTCTTAAGTCAGTGAGTCTACATGCAGATGCATAAGTAACAAGGTTGGTGGCAAAATTGTTGTAACCTCAGATTAGCAATACCAAGGGCGTATATACAGTATATACAGAGAAGAGGGCATGCAACTCACTATGTACCCTACGTACTCATCCGACTTCGTATCAGAGACCGGATATGCTAAAAATAGAATCCAGTATACGGACGTGAACAAGTGGGCGGTGTTGTTTACGGAGTTATAATTATGGGCGTGTACATCAGAGCTGCCTTTGCTAAATAGCGCTAGCTAGCTAACAGTGCAGTATTATTTTAGAGAAGTGTCATGACCAGTCCTAGTCCAGCCAGGTCCAAGACAACCCCTTCGAGCAGGAAGTTAAGTGCTGGGCGCATTGTTAAGAAGTACCAGAGACTCAGGAAGACAGGTTTATTGTACGTAGGTTTCATCTTCTTGGAGTTGCAACTGTTGGATCGTTTGCCTTTGCCTTTGACACTGCTAGTACGAGCCATACTGCTGCTGAGAACTAGTTTTACTATGCTGCAATCGAGCTAGCTAGCTAGCACAGATATATATAAAAAATACTTTGATTTACCTTGTGCGGTCAAAGGTTACGTGTGGGCGTTTTTGTGGGCAGTTCTAAAAATAGCTCAATACGAAGTCGGATGATTCTGAGAATAGGGCGAGTTGCATGCCCTCTTCTCTGTATACGCCCTTGGCAATACATAGGTAGATGGGGGGGGCTTCAGCCCCTCAAAACCACCTCCTGGATCAGCCCCTGCACATGCTGCCATGCTAGGGGCATTGTTGCTCACTCAGTACTCACATCCACAATGACTATACTCTCTGCTTCCTCCTCCAGTGTTTTGTATTCACTCTTGATATCTGCAGGGGGGGGGGGGGTCAACAGAAGATTGTAAGTAAGGCCTGATTGTATTTTATGATGAGTTAGATCTATATAAAGTATAACTAAGCTGCATACAATTTCCAGCTAGCTCCTGGCTACAATAAATCTTACCTGCTTCATTGACCATGATGGCTGAATACTTAAACTTGAACAAAGACACACCATACAACCATAACCAGCTACAATAATTATTGCTGTTTTGCGCATGCTCTGTAAGTATGCAGCAGCCCCACCCTTTTTCAATTGTGACAAATGGCGCTGCTAGCTACGATAATTCTGCACTGCATAGCTCTAGTCACAGCTGAAAATCATAGAGAGAGCTACTTTATGTAGAGATGAGTAAGCATAATAGGTACGGTAAGCACAAAAATTTACCGACGCGTCACTCAGCATAGGATGACGTCATGTAGCGTTTATGCGTTTTGTGTGCATGGCAATAGTAGATCAACTCATCGCTCACATTCATTCTCCTGCAAAATCTGCAAGCAGATCTCTTGAGTTCTACTGTGAGAAAGAAGGCTATTTATCAGCTACGATATTGATTACTTCGGTCAAGAAGATGCTCGAAAGCAACACGGCACGTGCCATTCTCATGGCCGCAGCAGTGCTAATCGGATTCTCAACTCCTCCCCATTTGATAGAAAATACACTGTCCAACTGCTTCTTAGGTAAATAAAATAATGATCATTTTAGCTAACTGATTTTAATACTTTATTTGTTCATCACAGGCTCAGGCACAGTCCTGAAGAATGAGTTGCAGAATGAGTTGCAGTCTCTTGGAGGAAGTGATTTTACCCTCTCTTTAGAATGGGCCTTGTTCAACCCAAGGCAAGGACTTTGCTTGAAAGAAATTGACGTAAGAGCTGCTTTTTATTGCTTTTTTGCAGGCTAGCTATAATTATGTCAAATTTTTTTCCATAGGTATTGCAAACTGCTGAGGAGAACCTTGTTTCGAATGACTCTTCACCACTGAGCGATGAAGACTCTCATGTTCATGCGAACACCTCTCTGGATTTTAAGCATTTTAACTCATTTCCCCTCTCATTAACTCTGGATACTGATTACTCGAAAACCCAAGCGTTTGACTACACTATCATCGTGTATGAAGTTGATCTGAAATTGGAATTGGAAACTGTCAGCCTTGTATCGGAATCGGAATTTGACGGAACAGCCTCTGACTTGCGCTCGCATCACTATCGATCAACACTGTCGTATGGAGATCTTCTCAACTCCTACTGGAATGAATGGACCCACCACATGGTGAGCCAAAGAGCTATAACTTGATGTGCTTATTCAAATTTTTGTTTGTTCTCATAGGGACCAAATCTTGGCTTGACATGTATGACTGTAATGTATGGGTGTGTGCTTTGCACTGCCCTGTACCACCTCTGGGCACGGACTACCACAAGCAAGGCATTGGCATTGAAATTCCAGTCACTATATGGTGAGCAGATAATGCATGCAATTCTGTTGTTGCTGCAAAATAATTTCCCTTAGAAATTATTCTGCAATGTCACAGTTGGTTGACTGTTGTAGCTTACAAACTAATAACTTTACACTGCACTTATCTTTTTTGTACCTCTTTATAGGTATTAATCTCAACAATGAGTCCCAACTCTCTATTCTGACATTGGAGAGGGATACTCTACTTACGAAGCTCTTAGAGGCAACCACACATGCAGACTCACTCAAGGATCTTCTCAACTCTCTGTCCAAGGAGCTCCACGACATTACCAAACATAATGCTCACCTCAAGGTATATATAATTATAACACTCTTTACTATGATTGCATGGTAATCAAATTTTATAACCTTACAGCTTGAACTAGCTGAAAAGAATGATGACCTGAAGCAAATCAAACTAATGAAGTCGATGTCTTACAAAAGATCGAAAATATCAGAAAATAAGTTTAAGCTCGAACGGGCTCAATGGACAAAAACAAAAGAATCATTGGTGTCCGAATATGAAAAGCTTGTAGAGAAGTATATTGCTGACAAGGAGGCTGAGATGACTAACGTCAAAAGGGAATTGGAGGATTCTAAACGACAGGAGACTGATACCAAAAACTTAGTTATGTTGGCAGAGGAGCACATGGAGAGAAAAAGGAAAGAATGGCTGAACATTAAAAAACAGATGATGGCAAACCGCACGTTACTTATTGAGGATCGAAATTACATCGAGGCTGAGTTATTGAACACAAAGAAGGCATTGGAGCGATCAGAGCTGCTTGAATTTGAGGCACAGACAAAGTTGATTTTGGATGAAGAGAGTCTGGAACAGGAAAGAAGTGACTGGAGGGAAACAAAGGAGGCGCTATTGAATAAGAACACTGAGCTTGCTGACAAATACACTGCTTTGGAGACTGAACTATTGGACGCAAAGAAAGCATTGGAACGATCAGAAATACACAAGTTTGAAGGCCAACAAAAGTTGGCACTGGCTGAGGAGCACATGAACAGGGAGAGTGAGGCGATGAAAGAGCTCTTGACATTGGAGTGCACTAAGTTCGAGAAGAAAAACAGCGCACAAAAGACTGAGCTACAGAGCGTTAAGAAACAGCTAGAGAAAAATAAATGTCTTGAGATTGAGTTGCAGGCCAAGCTAAGGTCAACTGAGGAGGCACTAAAGAGAAAAGAGAGATCTCTTCAGGCATTGGTGAGTAGCGTGTATATAATCATTGTGAACTAGTAAAATTATTGTTTATCCTACTGACACAGAAAAGGGTAGAAGCTACTGAAGAGAAGCAGCTTAAATTGGCCAGGGAAGAGATTGCACTACTAAAGAGAAGGCGCAGTGCAGTACCACTACGTTTCCCCTGCTCTGCTCACAAAGTGGCTAGTGGACGTGTTGATGCTGTGGACAGTGGTATATCGAGTGAACCGGACCTCTCGTCACACAGTGCCCTAGCTGGCTAGCTTATAATAATCACAGAACTGGATTATTGGACAATGGCTATGCATGCATGACTGTATTATAGTTATAGTTGATCGTTACAATGTAAATGTTACAATGTAAAATTAATGTGTATTAATTAATCAACCATTCAAAACATTCTACAGCATGGCCTTAGAAACGTAGTAGCTGCATCAATTAATATGAATAATTATAAGTACCAACAGAATAGCCACGAAAAGCAAAATAATGGCGGTTAGAATGCCTAGGCCAGTCATCACAGCAGTGTTGGTGAAACAGAGTGCCTTGTCAGAAGCTTTCCTCGCTCCTTCCATGTCCCCAACTCCTAGCTTGGAGTTGACCTGCACAAGGCAGCAAACCTATAAATTTCTAGAGGCTTAAAATAATAATAATTATAAAGGTACTATATAATACTGTTTTGGAGGTGTCTATGGGATTTAGAAGCCCAAAGGCACTGATTTAGTATCCCGAGCGTAGCGAGGGTATACTAAAGTGGCTGAGGACTTCTAAATCACATGGACACCGACAAAACAGTGTCTAACTCATTTAGATACTAGTGCGCATGCGCAAACCGCTTGACTACAATACAATTACTTGACAACGGAATACTAGATATAATTATATACTAAGTAAAATTGCAGGTATACTAAGTCCCATAGTATACCTGCTCTGAGGCACTTTTCCCATGTACTTCCCATGTAGATCTTATCAACTAGTGTCTAAAAATAACTATTGTTGACGCACAAGCTTATACAGTGTCAAATGTATACACATCCATATTACATGCATGAATGGAGTACATTAGGAACACACTGAATTTTTGTGACGAGCTGCTTACATCGTTGGAGCATTTAACAGCTGCCAGCCCACAGCAGCAGCAGCATGCCGTTGCCATGAGCAACCTGTTCCTATAGTTGCTCAGATGGGACACTGCCACAGGAGCACCATACTCAAAACCGATCAACTTGTACTGCAAATAGCAAAACGAAATCATTAAAAACTGAACACTCTCAACTTCCATTTTGCCTACTGAGAGTTGTATAGTTTCAGTTTAGCATGCAAGGAAAATGACAACATAATTATTAAAGTAGCCTATAATAAGAGTGCATTCCATAGTGCTTATAGAGTGCAAGTGACCCAAATTAAAAATCTATCCCAGTTATAATTATACCATGAAGCTCACATGTTGCCATTAGGGGCATTACAGTAGACTCTCGTTAATCCGGTCAGTTTCAGTTTAGCATGCAAGGACAATAATTATGTTTAAGGAGCCTAAAATAAGAGAGTGCATTCCAGGAGCGTAGCCAGGATTTTTGGAAGAGGGGAAAAACTTATCAGCCGCGCAGTGCCGAAATTTTGACCAGAATCCACGCCTCTTAATTATGACTCATAATAATTTTTATTGACTTCTCTATTTAGTTGGGTGTGGCCTGATGTTTTATTTGCATAGAAGAAGCTAGTTTAGCAAAGAACAAGAACTGTTTATAGATTTAGAATAGCTCACAGTTTAGAGACTAAATCGTTTTGCTTGCCTACTAGCTAGCTATAACTGCAGCAAGATTCCGAAGAAAGGGAGTGCTCAGCAAGATAATCAGATACAATAAATTGAGCAGAGTAGTAGAGAGAAAAAGGGGGGGCATTTTCCCCCTTTGCCACCCCCTGGCTACGCCACTGCATTCCATAGTGCTTACTGTGTGCAAGTGACTCAAATTAAAATCTATAATTATACATGAAGCTCACATGTTGCATGCTAAATGCTTATTTATCACTCAGTACTCACATCCACAATGACTATACTCTCTGCTTCCTCCTCCAGTGTTTTGTATTGATATCTGCAGGGGGGGGGTCAACAGAAGATTGTAAGTAAGGCCTGATTGTATTTTATGATGAGTTAGATCTATATAAAGTATAGCCTCGATTCAAGGCCGATTTTAATCGGCCTTGAATCGAGGCTATATAAAGTATAACTAAGCTGCATACAATTTCCAGCTAGCTCCTTAGACATGGCTATTGGCTACAATAAATCTTACCTGCTTCATTGGCCGTGATGGCTGAATACTTAAACTTGAACAAAGACATCATACAACCATTGAATATCAACCAGCTACAACTACAACTACAAGCTGTTTTGCGCATGCTCTGAGTATGCAGCAGCCCCACCCTTTTTCAATTGCAACAGGCAAATGGCGCTAGCTACGATAATTCTGCAGTGCATAGCTCTAGTCACAGCTGAAAATCAAGAGAGCTACCGTATGTAGAGATGAGTAAGCATAAATTATCGCATATCGGTAGGCACAAAAATTTACCGACGCGTCACTTTGCATAGGATGACGTCATGTAGCGTTTATGCGTTTTGTGTGCATGGCAATAGTAGATCAACTCATCACTCATTCATTCTCCTGCAAAATCTGCAAGCAGATCTCTTGAGTTCTATTGTGAGAAAGAAGGCTATTTATCAGCTACGATATTGATTACTTAGGTCAAGAAGATGCTCGAAAGCAACACGGCACGTGCCATTCTCATGGCCGCAGCAGTGCTAATTGGATTCTCAACTCCTCCCCATTTGATAGAAAATACACTGTCCAACTGCTTCTTAGGTAAAATAAAATAATTATCATTTTAGCTAACTGATAATAAAATTTAATACTTTATTTACCGTATAGCGCGAAATTTTCGAGGGGCTTAATTTTCGTGGATTTCGTGGGTTAGCAATCCTACACGAAAATTAAGTCCACGAAAATCGTTCTTTACCTGCTATAACGTGCAAGATTTAAAGGCGTGGCTTCCGGTAAGCAGTCATTCCGCGAACATTGTGCAACGAAAATACTTTTAGAGGCCAATCCACGAAATATAAGTGCCTCGAAAATTTCGCGCTATACGGTATTTATCACAGGCTCAGGCACAGTCCTGAAGAATGAATTGCAGAATGAGTTGCAGTCTCTTGGAGGAAGTGATTTTACCCTCTCTTTAGAATGGGCCTTGTTCAACCCAAGGCAAGGACTTTGCTTGAAAGAAATTGACGTAAGGGCTGCTTTTTATTGCTTTTTTGCTAGCTAGCTATAATTATGTCAACTTTTTTCCACAGGTATTGCAAACTGCTGGGGAGAACCTTGTTTCGAACGACTCTTCACCACTGAGCGATGAAAACTCTCACGTTGATGCAAACACCTCTCTGGATTTTAAGCATTTTAACTCATTTCTCCTCTCATCAACTCTGGACATTGATTACTCGAAAACCCAAGCGTTTGACTACACGACCATCGTGTATGAAGTTGGTCTGGAATTGGAAACTGTCAGCCTTATATCAGAATCGGAATTTGACAAAACGGAATTTGACAGAACGGCCTCTGACTTGCGCTTGCATCACTATCGATCAACACTGTTCTATGGAGATCTTCTCAACTCCTACTGGAATGAATGGACCTACCACATGGTGAGCCAAAGAGCTATGAATGGATGTGCTTATTCTAATAAAAAAAATTTGTTTGTTCTCATAGGGACCAAATCTTGGCTTGACATGTGTGACTGTAATGTATGGGTGTGTGCTTTGCACTGCCCTGTACCACCTCTGGGCACGGACTACCACAAGCAAGGCATTGGCATTGAAATTCCAGTCCCTATACGGTGAGCAGATAATGCATGCAATTCTTTTGTTGCTGCAAAATAATTTCCCTTAGAAGTTACTCTGCAATGTCACAGTTGGTTGTAGCTTACAAACTAATAACTTTACATTGCTTTTTGTACCTCTTTATAGGTATTAATCTCAACAGTGAGTCCCAACTCTCTATTCTGACATTGGAGAGGGATACTCTACTTACGAAGCTCTTAGAGGCAACCACACACGCAGACTCACTCCAGGATCTTCTCAACTCTCTGTCCAAGGAGCTCCACGACATTACCAAACATAATGCTCACCTCAAGGTATATATAATTATAACACTCTTTACTATGATTGCATGGTAATCAAAATTTATAACCTTACAGCTTGAACTAGCTGAAAAGAATGATGACCTGAAGCAAATCAAACTAATGAAGTCGATGTCTTACAAAAGATTGAAAATGTCAGAAGATAAGTTTAAGCTCGAACGGGCTCAATGGACAAAAACAAAAGAATCATTGGTGTCCGAATATGAAAAGCTTGTAGAGAAGTGTATTGCTGACATGGAGGCTGAGATGACTAACGTCAAAATGGAATTGGAGGATTCTAAACGACAGGAGACTGATACCAAGAACTTGGTTATGTTGGCAGAGGAGCACATGGAGAGAAAAAGGAAAGAATGGCTGAACATTGAAAAACAAATGATGGCAAACCGCACGTTGCTTATCGAGGATCGCAATTATATCGAGGCTGAGTTATTGAACACGAAGAAAGCATTGGAGCGATCAGAGCTGCTTGAATTTGAGGCACAGACAACGTTGATTTTGGATGAAGAGAGTCTGGAACAGGAAAGAAGTGACTGGAAGGAGACAAAGGAGGCGCTACTGAAAAAGAACACTGAGCTTGCTGACAAATATACTGCTTTGGAGACTGAACTACTGGACGCAAAGAAAGCATTGGAACGATCAGAAATACACAAGTTTGAAGGCCAACAAAAGTTGGCACTGGCTGAGGAGCACATGAACAGGGAGAGTGAGGCGATGAAAGAGCTCTTGACATTGGAGTGCACTAAGTTCGAGAAGAAAAACAGCGCACAAAAGACTGAGCTACAGAGCGTTCAGAAACAGCTAGAGAAAAGTAAATGTCTTGAGATTGAGGTGCAGGCCAAGCTAAGGTCAACTGAGGAGGCACTAAAGAGAAAAGAGAGATCTCTTCAGGCATTGGTGAGTAGTGTGTATATAATCATTGTGAACTAGTAAAATTATTGTTTATCCTACTGACACAGAAAAGGGTAGAAGCTACTGAAGAGAAGCAGCTTAAATTGGCCAGGGAAGAGATTGCACTACTAAAGAGAAGGCGCAGTGCAGTACCACCACGTTCCCCCCGCTCCGCTCACAAAGTGGTTAGTGGACGTGTTGATGCTGTGGACAGTGGTATATCGAGTGAACCTGACCTCTCGTCACACGGTGCCCTAGCTGGCTAGCTTGTAATAATCACATAACTGGATTATTGGACAATGGCTATGCATTCATGACTGTATTATAGTTATAGTTGATCGTTACAATGTATTTTG
Source organism: Halichondria panicea (assembly GCF_963675165.1). Classification (NCBI taxonomy): domain Eukaryota; kingdom Metazoa; phylum Porifera; class Demospongiae; order Suberitida; family Halichondriidae; genus Halichondria; species Halichondria panicea. The sequence goes on along the minus strand of NC_087393.1, from coordinate 847,117 downwards.
TGCTAAAAAATGAATAAAATTTTTAAACCAAACATGTGAAAATTAATGGTGAAATGAAACTGATCTACAGCCAGTATAATTATTATAGGCCCTGATAAATAATTATACTTGGAATAATTTTAGCGTATAAATTAATGTCCATTTTGGTAAAGATCTTTACATTAAGTTTTGCATAACGAGGTTTTCATGACAGAAGGCAGCCTCGAACCTAGGCCGATTAAAATACGTATTTTAATCGGCCTGGTCTCGAGGATAGACAGAAGGTGAATATTATGGATCAGTTCAAGTCAACAAGATAACACTGAGAATCATAATTATGTCTTGTGTCAGTTGTGTGCTGTGCTTACGTCTTAACACATTTTGGGGGAAAATCAGATTTTTTAAAGACGCACACAAGAATTATAATAATGGGTGAAAAAAAGCATAATTTATCAGGGCCTACTATATACTGTTTCTGCTAGTAATCTCCCACAAGTGGAGTGTGTGTTCAGTAGATGATCTGCTTTCACTCAGTCCTTCGACCACCACTCTGTCCTTGGGGCTATTTGTATCCACGGTAATGACTGCAGCTTCTAGTCCCCATCTCTCTAATAAGTGTACCAGAGTTCGGTTTGAGCTGTAGGAATAAAAAGCAGCTATAATTATGAGTATACATGCAGATAACTTTGTTGGGTTGAACTTAGGCAAAAGTACAATTATTCATAGCAGTCTCCCTTCGGGTCGTCCTGCTAAAGACAGGAGGTTGAAGCTATTATTCTATTGGGGCCCATTAATCTGGCTGTATTATAAACATAACCCTTTCCTTGCCATTCGTGAAATCTGGAACAGGAGCGTCTTTAGGTCGATCAATTAGTGTGGATCCGGCCTCACCACGCCTCCAAGTCATTCTATTAGTCTAGATCCGGCTAGCAATTCTAGCTGGGACTCCCAGTTCTAGCTCCTTTTGTTTAGCGTGTCAGAGACTGGGAGAAGATGATTGGCACTCCCTGGCTCCTTTGGATGTACAGCTGTCCAGATCCCTAGAACATACCCTCCATTCTGACGAGTTATCAGTGCATAGGGTGCTTACTAGATTCTTGCCAGCCAGTACAGTTCAAGCTACACACAGCACCGCTCAACTATTCTCTACCCCATTATCTAGCTAAATCTGGTCCAACTAGACAGCAGACACAGCTAGTTAATTCAGTAAAGCCAGGGGTAGCCCTACTTCTACGGTTGTTCAGTACCCACGGTAACAATTCCTCTGGGCTGGGCTAACTAGTTGAGCCACGCCTCCCAATTCTCAAGGCTAGGTACATGTCTCTGTCTAGCTGCTTCTTCAGCTTCTTGCTCAGTTTTGTGGCTTAGAGAAAGGCCAGCTACTCAGGGGGAAGAGTCCAGATGAAAGTCTGGCAGCCAGGTGACGTCCAAACGGTCAGTTATTCTTTCCACCAACTTTTTAATCTAGTCTAGTCCTGCTTGCACTGCTACTACTACTGCTGCCTACTGCTGCTACTCTTCCTAGCTAGTCAAAGGTTTCTTTTTTTTTTTTTTTTTTTTTTATAACTACATATGCACAAAGAGACATCAAAGCTTACATCAAAGGACACAGATTTTTAGCCTACTTGACTGATAAGGCGGTTACCTAGACTACAGTTTGTTTGTCAGGGAGGAGCTCACATACAACTTCATCTAATTCATCATAACGATTCCTTACCCATTGTTGTAATTTCTACAACAGATTGCCAAGGAAAGAGATAAATAGGGGTGACCACAATAGACATGGGCTCCTAAAAAATTTGTGAATGTTGCAGTTTATGCATGCTATTTACTGTTGTCAAAATTCGGCTACGTAGTCCTATAACATTCGATATAAACATAATTATCATAGATACATGTATGTATTCCTAAAAGCTACAGTAGAACCTCGATTATCCAGCCCTCCATTATCCGGAACCCTCGATTATCCGGCTTGGAAGTTTCTAATTCAGAAAATGGGTGTGTCCCTGAAATGCGCATGCACATTGCAGCTGTTACTATGGAGACAAGTCTGCTTATCTTCTGCGCATGCATAGACAACCATGTGGCACTGCTGTTTATCAATAAAGTGGGTGGATCACAAGGCGTGGTTTATCTATTCGATTATCCGGTATTATTCAGTTATCCGGCCTGCCTCTGGAACCAAGGTGTCTGGATAATCGAGGTTCTACTGTAAATGCATTTGAAATCTCAACCTGTTAGTTGGTAAGGGATGCCTTTACCTTCTTTCTTGATAGGTAGTCCAAAATTTACAGGATGGGTTTTTGTCCATCAGAAAGGAAACAGTTGCCAAAACATCTTCAAAATCTGAAGAAAACAGTTAAATATAATTGTTATTGTGTATAATAATAACTCCTCCCCTTTTGAGTCGTAGAAGCAGTCAGAAGCAATTATCACATCTTGTGGGGGGAGGGTCAGCAATGTCGGAGAAAACAACCCCCATGTGACCTCGGTAATCTCCATCCCCTCTATTCCATTGAGATCACATGATCTCTTGATGGCGTTTTGGAAACATGTATTCCCCTCGCGGTCTGTGAAGGTCACATGACCTCCGCACTTGGCGGCTGTGAGTCCAGGTATAGCCGTCCCTGCACCTAGCTGGAGAAAAAATAAGGAGGCGATAATTCGGGTAATTTTGAACTCTCACTTCTAAGACTTTTTTCCCTCCGATGAATTCCTTCTGGTCGTAGATGTGTTGGGCTAACAGGAGAGCACAGGGCCATGTGTACAGGCTGTAGTCGCCACCCAGTTGCTATGATTGAGTGTGGAGGAACGTCACACAGTGTACGCATGTACAGTTATTGAATGCATTTACTTCTATGCTTTTGATTATTAGTGACATATCCTCAAAAGGAATTGTCCATACAATGTTTTCTTTCTCCAGCAAGCAGAGTCTCTGTCCAGCAAGTAGGTTTACTTTTTGGGTTGCATGAATGGATAAAGGGTCATCAAAGGAAAAAGTTGCAGGAGAATTCGCAGCCACGTGGCCCGCGTGGCCTAATGGCATAACAACAAACAGCTGCAACCACAATGCAACCTATGAGAAGGTAAGGATTACTGCCCATACCACATTTTTGTCTTTTTTTTATAGCTTTCCCAAAATGCTGAGGCCAATTGAAGGCAAGAAGAAGAGTAACGAAGACTAGAGGAAGAAAAAAGAAAAGAAGTAATGAGTTAGAACGTTTTTGCCCTGTTTAATACAGACATCAAGGCGGCCCTCTAAGCGACATTTGGATATGGAAATAATAACTATAATTTTCCAGTCTTTGCCTTACATGCAAATCTGAGGTCTTGCATCAAGCCTAGGCGGCCTCATTAGCTAAGCGACACGTTTAGATATGAAAATAATAACCAAATTTGTCATAGTCTTGCCTTACATGTAAAGCTGAGGTCTTACTGTATCGTGGGAACAACCACTCACTTTGACACATGTTTGGAAGTATCCCATCTCATTCATCTGTGGGAAGTGTCGCTGGTTATAGGAATTGTTTATACTGACTCAATTTATGCACTTTGTTTCCATAGAGACTCCGTCCTTGAACCTTGTGTGTTCCCCATTGTCTATAGTGGACTACCATAATTGATTATTTGGACGTGGATCGTTACACCGGAGTGCTCATTACAGCAGCAGACATGCAGACTGCCATTACAGCCCATCTTTTTACAACCGTAAGTGCTCCACTGTCAGTATAAGGTTAATCATCCTGCACAGTTAATCATCCTGCACAGTTAATGCAGTCTTGTAATGGGCTCTCATTAAATTATGGCAAGTCCCCCCAATGCACCATTTTGTCTGTCCACTTCCTTAAAGGCCATCATGTTACTCCCCACTAGCTGTGCATACATCCCGTATACAGCAAAGGTTCATCACACCTCATTGCCTCTTAATGCACAGTTAGCTCATTAGCGTGAGATTGTGTTGAATGTGTGGTAACCACTCTCATATTGCAAGATATGCTTTGATTTCGACACTCTTCCCAGACCTACCATAGACCTGTAGTCTACTAGTACTGTGTATCGAATATCCAGCCAGTTGCCTTAGCGCCCACCCCCTGGTTTGTTTAGGCCACCTGGTGCTAAATTCAATTTTGGAGTGTTAATTTTTATTATTCCTAGAGCATCTGTTGTATAGCGATTGTTTACCAAGGTTGGAAATGACTCTTTGATTTTATTATTATTGTCTCCTTTTGATTTTTAAGTACGTTTGTTTGATCGTTTAAGTACCATAGAGCGGGTAATTTTCGTAGGGCAAAATATTTGTGGTTTTCTTGGTTGAAGGTCTGACCACGGATATTTTACCCATGAATAAAGCGACCTTGCCTACCTTTACTTGCAGTGCAAGCAGCAACCACAAAAATATTATCCACGAAATGACTAAATATTGCTCAACCACGAATGTTTTTCCCCCCCTCCCCCCCGAAAATTACTCGCTATACGCTGAGCAGGTACACTAATGTCTATAATTAGTGTGGGGCGAATACAATTAACGTTAATTTTCTTGTTTTTCATTTCAAAAATATTTCAGTGGTGATTTTCTCTTCCAGTTTCGAATGAATGCCTTTTTGTATATTCTTTGAGATACGTAGTTAGGAACCTTATTAGGCTGTGTCCAGGTGGTATTCTTATGAAGTACTTTCACAAAAATTTTGACAGAATTCCGATCAATTATTCTCAAGTTATAATTATGTCGTCACTTCATTTTTCTTTCCATAATTAGACATTCCTGACTCATTTTTCTGTTTTTGAGCACTTTACCAGTTAATAGAATTCATGAGAGACGTGTTATTCTCGGACAGTGCATATTATTTCAGGATCAAAGAAAAGAAAGTTAGCGTTAAAATTTGAGACTATCGTTTTCCCAGCACATGAAATTCCATCAAATGCAATGATGAATCACTCTCGTTGCCGTAAAAACTTCCGTTAGATTTTTCACATTGCTACACTAACTGTAATATTGATTCTAAAACGATATTCGGTTACAAACATATTCTTCCATCTGTACCGTTTAACTTCCATTTTTGCTCCTTGAGATCAGGTTTCTTTTAAGATTGCACAAGTGTGTGAAAATAGATTCCAATTAATATTAAGCGGGTGATTGACAGATGCAAGTAGGACATTTACTTGCTCTAAGATAGTGACAGAATATTTCAAGCGGAGGGGAAAAATCACTCGCCAACCTGCACTAAAAGAAAACCTGATATTTTAGTCTGCCTCAGCCTCGGATGTTTGTTTTTCAGAATTCCTAAGCCTCAATTTTAGCCGAACTCCAGTAGCTCCTAACGTCTTCATAACTATAGCACGCTAATTAATGAACCTTTTCATTTTCCAGTAACAGTTTAGCATAAGTGTATCGTATGTTCTTAACACTTTCTACCATTTCCAAACTCCTGGGAACTTGTTTTATGAGAACTGACGTACGTAAGATATCTCATTAGAATGCCAAGATGTGGTAGTCAGTCGGATGTCTATACGTTGCAATGCACCAAGTCACGTATCCAAGACTTTGAAACACTACCAGATATTCAATATGTTGTATACATGTCGTACTTGTTGTAATTATGGAGTATGTCATAATGTGTTCATTCATTATCTCACCGTGACAACATGAACTAGCGGTCACCAATTTCCTGTGCCTAATAAATTATACCAACAATGAAACGTGTATCATTCTGAGATCACTATATGATAAGACAGTCCAACGATCCATCACTTGTCACCCTCAAGGAATTCCCCTTGTTTGTTCCGTTGACTGTACATATACGATTGTAAATACACGTCTTAGGACCTAAATTTATGCTGCACATAATTAATTATTGTTCGATGCACTTGAAACTTATCTTTTGTGTTCAGATAGCCTTAGTGTCTATTGCAGCCTCGCTGGAAGTAAGAAACTATCTTAATTCAATTTCAATGAATTATCAAAGCGGGCTCGGGTTTGGTACAGTACCTCTCAATCAGCTGCTCTGTCCCGTGTACAGCTCTAAAACCACACACACACACGCACACGCACACGCACACACACACACACACACACACACACACACACACACACACACACACGGTCCTTGTGTCAAGTTTCGTACACACAGGGACAGGTAGTGGTTGCATTTCCTTACACACAGTACACCTTATACCCCTTTGTTGTGATGAGTCTGGTCAGTATTAAGGGGCCGACTAACTGACGCCACACCAACAGCTGTGCTCGGGTGTGAACGAGACTCAGGCCTTCTATAGCAGCTGTGTAATCTTGATACGGGTATCCATAGCTCCACTCACCGTCCTCTGTGTTTATGTAGTGTGCACGCTTTTGTGTTGTTCAATAATGTAACCTATAAAGCATATCCCTTTGTAAAATAATCCTGGTATTAAACTACATTGTGATCGATGAATCAGAGTTTATTTGGAAGTTCAATAGGGGCAAAAGTATTGCAGCTAGTCTGTGGGGCTCTGACATAATTATGTCATGCCAATGTGGGGGGGATTGCAGCTAGTCTGTGGGGCTCTGATGTAATTATGTCATGCCAATGTGGGGGGGATTGGACTTCACTTGGAAGTTGTATACCGTATTACTAGAATGTTTTGCGAACATTAAACATATGCGAACTTTGTGAGGGTTGATCAATTCGCAACAATAAAATCGCAAACCTAAATTAGTACTAGTAAATACACACGATCCTTTCCAGAACGCAATAGTTAGATCGCAAAGGGCCAATTTTTCTACTGATTTGGCTCATTCGCAAAGGTTTTTCATCTGAAAAATATTCTAGTAATACGGTAGCAGTTAAAAGTCAAAGAAAGAATTAAGTAGAAGATTTACAGTTAGATGTGTGAATAAGGTGTTTTTTTTTACTGAACTTGTACTGTTCGTAGCAATATGGGAAATAGCGATTATTACATGATTTAAGCGAACTATTATTATTGTCAGTAGCACTACCAAACAGCTGCTAAATGCATCTTTTAGTTTTGAAATTGAAGGTTCCAAACTCTGGTTATGAACAGTTAAAAGTTTCGTTTTTTCCCAGAAAAGCGCTCTCTTATGCACCAGCTTGTAACATGTATCTTTGTAGTGTTTTTCGTACATTGTATACAAAAGTGGTGTTGGTATGATATTATAGTTAATTAATTGGTCAGTTGTGTTAATTTATACGCAACAATGTGTTCATTCCATTCACTCCCTAACAGATGTGTTTCTGGCCGTGGATCAAAGTGAGTGCTCAAGTACTGTGACCCCCTCTCTGATCTCATGCAGACTCTGAAGAACATACCATCGCTGTTGTCAGGGCCAGCCGGGGGAGGGGGGAGTGTCTTCATGCCCCATCGGTTTGCTTACAATAAGGTCAAGTTGTTAAGAGGCCTTCTTCTTTGACTCCATTCTTTGAGTTCATTGACGTACGTATACATAACATAATTGTACAATTGTACACAGAGAACTGACCCCCCAGCTTTGTACGGTATCTCGTTCATTTACTCGTTAATTTACTCTAGTATTGAGATTTGGCTGTTTGATGAAGTGCGCTATGTTTTCTATTGTCAGCGTTTGAGTATTGTTGAGCTCTTGTTTTGAAAATGTTAGAATGTGATAAATGCACGCATTATCCTATTATGTTAGACCCTACGACGCTGTAAGTTTAACAATTGGACCTTTATTACACCTACGTATGTACGTATACTCTCAGCATTGTTATTGGCCACAGGCACTAATAAACGACAGCTGTTTCTAGCTGGGCGTACACACATTACTATAAGGGCATGTTTCCGTGGGGTTAGTGGTTGAAAGGACATACACATGGTCTGCAATTATAGTAACGATATTCATGACCTGTGTACAGTGTATATTTTGCAATGACTAGCAATATAATATTTCCTCCTCTCATTGTCGTCTCATGAGCTGTTGATTTATTTATTTATATAGCCCTGTAGTTTGTTTTAGTACAAAAGAGGTGCACGATTAATGGTCTTAATTAAGTCACGTAATTGTCTTTATATGCAGGTGATGATGTGGCTGTTTGGATTAGTGTGATTCTTTAGGCAGTGTGCTGGAGGAGGTGGTGTCGGCTGAGAGGTGGGTATAGTTGTAAAATTTGATTGTATCCTACTTAAGCTTGCCTGGTACGTATTAGGTAATGCTGCGGCCCACCTCCACTCTGAAGTCATTGCACTCATACGTACTGTTTTACGGAACTCGTTTATTATATGTATATGCACGAGGATCAAGCAAGATTGCTACTTTGTTGAGAGGTTGCTTAGTTTGTACACAGTTACAACTGTTCAATTGAGACGAGGCCTTTCTTCAGGGGTGGGTGACCGTTCAGAGGTTTCCACTGCACCTACATGTACCATATTTGTGCACAAAGAGTCTTTAGCTGTATTGTATTAAAATTGATGATATCATTATTGTTTTATTCATCCTTGTTGTGTGTATAACATCTCCTAGGAGTGCAAATAAACGTCATATTGATTATACCTTGCTATTAAACAAGCCGAGCATTTATGGAGAGTGTAGTGTAGGGGGGCCAAGTTATTGTCCCATTCTCAATTTCTGTTTTGCTTTCTTCAACTTCTCCGCCGTATGCCAATAATTAGATAGAGCAGTGGGGGACGGTGTAGTGTTAGTCAACCATCACTGTTTCGTAGCTATGTGTGTACTGTATTGCCTCTCTTTGTTGACACACTTTTAGTCCACCCAAATCTGCATTTTTTCTACTTACGTTTTTGAATAACTAAGATATTTTCATTTATTAAGATATGTTTAGCGTTAATCATGCAATCCCTCCCAAAGTGACGTCAGGCCAAAATGATGACCTCATCATCGCTAGCATCTGTTTCTGATTATCTCCCTATTGCACATGATAATTATACTTGCCACTTGTAATTAATTGTGAAATGGAATCTTAACCTTTACAAGTACGTATACATGTATGTACGTACGTATATGGCATGCGTGGCCATATTTGCCGGGTACTTTGATCTGGCCATGTGATCTCTTAGTTCGGCGTCTCTGCAATTCCTTCACTAATGCTGCATGCATGGCCATATTTGCCGGGTACTTTGATCTGGTCATGTGATCTAGCTCTTAGGCGTCTCTGTAATGCCCTCACTAATTAGCCCAGCGTCTCATTAGTACACGCAACACTATACTCAATTGTGCGTAGCATGCATCCTTTGAAATTGGATCAATTATTTAAATTACCACCCAAACTTTCCTACTAAATGGTCTTTTAATGATATTCATAGTGGCAAACACTATAGATTGTCCCAGCTTACAATTAGTTTGTGTAGTGACAACATTTGTGTTTGCCTGCCCAGCTGTCTCCTGTCGGTTGTCAATGGCAATTAGCAGCCATTTGGGTGGCCAGCGTAGCTATGCATGTACCCATCTCTTGATCCCACTGGTATTTTAATTACCTATTTCCTCAATAATGTCTTCTCCCTACAAATCATGTACATATGTATCTTCTTTGTGCTCGCCCTCCCCCCCCCCCATACACTATCGCCCCCCAAACACTATCGCCCTCCCATACCCTCATCTCCCATACACTCTTGCCCCCCCCCCCATACTATCGCCCCCCATACACTCTCTCTCCCCCATACACTCTCACCCCCCCAATACTGTACGTGCAGTCAATTTCTTAAAAATCATATTTGAAGTAGTACTCTTCTATGGCTCTATCCGTTAGTGGTTGTTGACATTTCCCTAAATTAGGTTGACTGTACGTGGGCTGTACTGTGTGTTTGTATACTAATTTTGTTCTTTACAGTTGTGTTATTGATTCAGTTAGCTCCTCTAAAGGGACGTAAATCGATAGTTCTGTATCTATTGTAGGTCTCAGCATGCCTTTTGTTAGGTAAACAAAAGCAAACTCCTTTCATCTGTATTATACGTGATCTAGTCGGTAATTTATAATTCTTAAAAATATGCCCTCAATAATAATTATCTATCATTGTGGACTTTGTATACATGTAGTTTCCTAGAAGCAATGTGAGATCTTGCACTAGCTCAGTGTGTTCACACGGATTATTGAACTATCAATAGCAACTGAAACTCCTTTTTTTGTATGGCATCACTCAATGCAGTAATGTTTTAGCTATGTGGACCGCGCACGTACATGTCGCATGATTTCAGAAGCTTTTATATATATGACCACTGGTACATGTACAAGCATCCCGCCACAATTAACTCTGTACCTATGTGGTTTTAAATCGGATATCGGTCAGAAATACCAGTAAAAGAAGCCCATAACTGCATGTATGACTATACCTCAGACTAAGTTAGTTAGTGATCCTCATAATATGATCATTAGCTCTTAGGAAGGCCTATCAAATAGCGTATTTGTTGGTCTACGTATATCCGCTGATGAGTCTAATGTCTATAATTATAGACTTGCATATTTTGGTGTTCCCAATTAAGAGCTCGGAAACTGTTCCACATACTATACCCTGAAGAAGCCTTCTGCTAATTCATTTCGTAAGAAAGCGACATTTGTAAGTGCTTCTGTGGTTTGGTCCAGATGACCTTAACACCCCAGCATCAGCAACTGTCAGACTAAGACCTATATCTATACTAGGAAAGGGAAAACAGGTTGAGGTACGTAGTAATGGCTTCTTGTCGAATTCTGACCCCATACATTCAGTGGTTACCTATGACATCAGTGTGCCTCCCAAAACAGGAAGGTTGACAGTGCTATGGGGATATAGGCAGTAGGACCAAACCAGTCCACACTAGGAAAGTGAAACAATCATTAATGGCTTCTGAATTAATTCAAACCCGGCAGTATAACCCATGTCCATCAGTACGTACATATACGTATGACCTGTAGTTTCCTCCCAACACAGGAAGGGTTGTCAGTGCTATGGGGATATAGGCAGTAGGACCAAACCAGTCTACACTAGGAAAGTGAAACAATCATTAATGGCTTCTGAATTAATTCAAACCCGGCGGTCCATCGTATATATACGTATGACCTGTAGTTTCCTCCCAACACAGGAAGCCGAAGCGTGATCAGTGCTATGGGGATATAGGCAGTAGGACCAAACCAGTCTATACTAGGAAAGTGAGACAATCATTAAATGAATTGAATTAATTCAAACCCAGCAGTATAACCCGTGTCCATCAGTACGTACATATGTGTGAGCTAGATAGTTTCCTTCTAACACAGGAAGGGTTATTACCGGTGCCACGGTGATGGGACCATTCAACCTTGTATAGGAAAGATTTCCTCCATTGCATCCGTATAGCTTGTAGCTCTGCATAATTACCCGAGTGCATTAATTAGCCCCTTCCTATGGTGGTGTGTGTGTGTGGTGTGTGTGTGTGTGTGTGTGTGTGTGTGTGTGTGTGTGTGTGTGTGTGTGTGTGTGCGGACAATAAGAGTAGTTCTCAAACTGTTGATCAAACAACCATTCAATGATTTGAATTAGCTCTGAGGATATGGTACGTGTGAAATGGGACACTTAATTATACAATTTATACATCAACAGGAAGATGTACTTAGTTAAAATTAATTTCCAATGTTGCATATTTGTCAGTCTGTGTGTGCATGAGTAACTGTATATCTCAGTTCTAGCCAGTGGGTCACCCCTAATTATGACATTATGGATCACTATGGAAACAAGGCTCTAAACAGCTGCCCTTGTGTGGTCATTGGAGGAGCGCCTTGTGCTAATTGTTAGCTGAAGTGGTATTTGTAATATCATACTGCTTGGCTGCATTGAAATGAGTACTCTGATACATGTATTAATAATAGTACGAGTCATTGGAACTAGTCCTCCACATTTCTTGCATACCAGATGGCACATTGCTACGAATCGATATTGTGTTCCTTGCCTCATGAATATTTAAATGTGAGTGTGTGAGTGTCCCCAACACATACCTTCTGGCCAGTGCTTAGATCTATTAATAGTCTAGGTTAGGTGTCTGTACATGCATAGACTGCCTGATGGGGCTTGTTTTAATGGGTCGATCATAAACAATACTTTAGATCAGTTACCTAACTGAATATATACATGTACTTAGGATCGAGCTTGTGATATTCTAGCTTGTACGTGAACAAGGTTAATGTCTTATTAAATATCACACGCAGTTTATGACTGACTAATGGTGCCAATTATTCTGGAATTTCAACTAAAGTACGTAAATCCATTCCCTGTGCGTGACATATCTCCTGTACAGTCATGTGATCCTCTTACCACACACATGATCTAGCCGCACACATGATCTAAGAGGGGGTGGTTTCATTGTCAATACACTCACCCCCTCCTCCGATAAACATCCCCACACTGTCATGTACGTGTACGTGTTCCCATGGTGTCAAGCTACAAGCATGCTTTTGATACGATTACTTAATCCTATTGTTCTCTGCTCACCCAAGCTAGGGTATATATATGTGAGTCCCAATGCATTCTTAACGTCTCTGTCTGTCTGTCTGTTGTATTTTATATTGTACGGGTATTTTGTTACTGTATCCTGCGGGCTCAGGTTGCGTGAGGTGTTTCCGGCTCATTCATTGCTATGGTCCTGTGTTTACATGTAATCTTGTAACATAGCTGTAATTGAAATTGAAAATTTTGTCTTAATTGTGACAAGCATATCTACGTACAACTTATTGTTGAAGCCATGCAGGATGCTTTAATAGGATTGGCACTACTTTTATAGCTTTTTAGCGCTTTTCATATATAAATATGTTTTATTATGAACTCTGCAATTATCTAAACATAATTTATAAGCGAACTGTTCACTGTGCTTATACAAAGTCTTACACTTGTATTGGGTGCAGTATGGGATGATATGTTTGCAATGTTTCCTTATAGTGAGCACATGTACATTACAATATCGTGTGCCTCATGAATATTTAAGTACACGTGTGAGTGGCCCCAATACATACCTCCTGACCAGTACAGTCTAGGTTAGGTGTCTGTATATGCATAGACTGCCTGATGGGGCTTGTTTTAATGGGTCAATCATAAACAATGCTTTAGATCAGTTACCTTGGGAGCTTGTACATTTATGTTTTTATGTTTTAAATATGACTAATGGTGCCAATTATTCTGGAATTTCAACTGAAGTACGTAATTCCATTCTCTGTGCGTGACATATCTCCCGTACACATGATCTAGCCACACACATGATCTAGGAGGGGGTGGTCTCATAGTCAATACACTCACCCCCTCCTCCTATAAACATCCCCACACTGTCATGTACGTGTACGTGTTCCCATGGTGTCAAGCTACAAGAATGATTTTGATACGATTACTTAATCCTATTGTTCTCTGCTGCTCACCCAAGCTAGGGTATATATATGTGAGTCCCAATGCATTCATAACGTCTCTGTCTGTCTGTCTGTTGTATTTTATATTGTACGGGTATTTTGTTACTGTATCCTGTGGGCTCAGGTTGCGTGAGGTGTTTCCGCTCCATTTATTGCTATGGTTACCCGTGTTTACATGTAATCTTGTAACATAGCTGTAATTGAAATTGAAAACCTTGTCTCGTGACAAAATAATTACAATTATCTAAACGTGTATTAGTCTAAGCAAACTATTCACTGTGCTTATACGAAGTCTTACACTTGTATTGGGTACAGTATGGGATGATAGATGATATGTTTGCAATGTTTCCTTATAGTGAGCACATGTACATTAATTACTACCAATATCGTGTGCCTCATGAATATTTAAATCGAGTAAGATCTACAGTCTAGGTTAGGTGTCTGTATATATGCATAGACTGCCTGATGGGGCTTGTTTTAATGGGTCAATCATAAACAATGCTTTAGATCAGTTACCTTGGGAGCTTGTACATTTATGTTTTTATGTTTTAAATATGACTATTGGTGCCAACTATTCTGGAATTCAACTGAAGTACGTAATTCCATTCTCTGTGTGTGACATATCTCCCGTACACATGATCTAGCCACACACATGATCTAGGAGGGGGTGGTCTCATTGTCAATACACTCACCCCCTCCTCTGATAAACATCCCCACGATGTCATGTACGTGTACGTGTTCCCATGGTGTCAAGCTACAAGCATGCTTTTGATACGATTACTTAATCCTATTGTTCTCTGCTCACCCAAGCTAGGGTATATATATGTGAGTCCCAATGCATTCATAACGTCTCTGTCTGTCTGTCTGTTGTATTTTATATTGTACGTGTATTTTGTTACTGTATCCTGTGGGCTCAGGTTGCGTGAGGTGCTTCCGCTCCATTAATTGCTATGGTTACCCGTGTTTACATGTAATCTTGTAACATAGCTGTAATTGAAATTGATTATTGTGATAAGCAATTTGTAATGAAATTATCTAAACGTGTATTAGTCTAAGCAAACTGTTCACTGTGCTTATACGAAGTCTTACACTTGTATTGGGTACAGTATGGGATGATAGATGATATGTTTGCAATGTCTATAGTAAGCACATGTACATTAATTACTACCAATATCGTGTGCCTCATGAATATTTAAATCGAGTAAGATCTACAGTCTAGGTTAGGTGTCTGTATATGCATAGACTGCCTGATGGGGCTTAAGGTTCTATTAAAATTGAAAACCTTGTCTAATTGTCTCGTTATTATACAAGCAATTGAAGTCTATATACATGTAAATCATGTAGTTATCGTAACTAAGCAAGCTGTTCATGTGCTTGTACAAACTGTCTGTTGCCTTAAATTTGTATTGGATGACTTTATTGCGTAATGTTTGGCCTATATAGTGTAGTCATTATAATGTTACGCTTGATTGCTCAGTTGCCAAGTACCCATGCACTGTAAGCATTAGTGCATGCCATAAAATAATAAATAAAAGCCCTGTAGCTTTAACATCAGATTGTAGCTAGCCAACCGATTCAATAATTATATAGTAGCCTTTTAAATGGTGTGACCTTACGTTTCCTAGAAGTTTTAACAATGAGTGTTTGCAATCATGTCATAAACGCGGTTTGTAGTGTACGTCTTACATGTACATACCATAATATATATATAGGTTGTGGTAATTAATTAGATTATATCCTGTTTATAGTGGACTAAAGTGGTTCATCCGTGACTGCCGGACAAGCCCTCTATACCCAGAGGGTTAGGAGACAGGTAGCTAAGTTATGCAGGATGACCCTAGGGCCTATACCCCAGGGGTGAGGAGTGGGGTCAGAGAGAGAGGCAGCTAGTGATGCAGGATGTACCCCGGGGGTGGGGGGAGAGTCTCAGAGAGAGAGAGGTAGCTAGTGATGCAGGATGTACCCCGGGGGTGGGGGGAGGGTCTCAGAGAGGTAGCTAGTGATGCAGGATGTACCCCGGGGGTGGGGGGAGGGTCTCAGAGAGGTAGCTAGTGATGCAAGATGTACCCCGGGGGTGGGGGGAGGGTCTCAGAGGAGAGGTAGCTAGTGATGCAGGATGTACCCTGGGGGTGGGGGGAGGGTCTCAGAGAGAGACAGGTAGCTAATGATGCAGGATGTACCCCGGGGGTGGGGGGATGGTCTCAGAGAGAGACAGGTAGCTAGTGATGCAGGATGTACCCCGGGGTGGGGGGATGGTCTCAGAGAGAGACAGGTAGCTAGTGATGCAGGATGTACTCCGGGGGTGAGGGGAGAGTCTCAGAGATAGAGAGGTAACTAGTGATGCAGGATGACCCTAGGGCCTATACCCTCCTCAGTATGAATAAATCACAAGAAAGGTTACAGTAGACTTTCGTTAATCCGGTCACCCTTGGGACAGTACAGCTTGGCCGGAATAGCGAGAGTCTACTGTATGAATTTTTGTGTACCAATATTCTTGAAAAGGCTGTGGAGAGTATGCATGTATATACAGTAACATGGTTCTATTCTCTGTAGTACTGAGTTCAATTTCCATTTCAGTTAGGGCCACTTTAGTTGGTGATCGTGTTCCTGTGTAAACAACAGGATGATGCATGTTTACTTGTGTTTCAAACACTGTTTCCAAGTGAACAAGTCTGTGTACAAATGTATATCCATCCCCAGGACAATTTAGCTACCATATGGGCATACATGTACAATTAAGTGAACAAACAAGTCTGTGTATCCAGCACCAAGAAAACTTACGTAGCTACCATATGGACTTACATATACAATTAAGAGATGTGTTATGGTGGCCATTGTACAGGTGTTGTCAATTACAGTTTTGTGTTTATTGTTTATCAGCTACGTAGCACAGTTACGTGTCATAGATTCCCCCCATGCCTTAGTACGTACATGACATGTCATAGAGATTGCCCCATACCTAGGAGTACAGACTATGCTACCCTTGTTTGGGTGCATGTGTACATGCATGTCCAATAAACTGGGAAAAACGTAACTCCCCTCAGCACGTAAACATATAAATATCATAGCTAACGTAAGCCAAAACAAGTCAGTACTGCGTGGTGTGTGCGTGTGACTAGAGTGGCTTCTAAGTATGAGATCCTATGAGTTTTAGTCTCATCAAAGAGACAAATAAGGTGACAGTGTGGGTGTTAGGGGGCCCCAAAGGAAGCATTCTGCATCCGAAAGACAGAGCTACGTTGTCACTTTTTCATCAGGGCTTCTCAAATAAATGGTTTAGGCTTCTAAATTGCCACATACAGTACTAGTATTGAGGTGGGAGGGGTCAGGGGAGTAAGGGACTGTTTTGTTGAGTGTTCATTTTGTTGTTACTTTCATATAGAGTGTCAGTGTTGTGTCAACAAATATCCGTAGGTTTTGGTTGCCATTCGATCATATGTCCCGTTTTGAAGTGCTAGTTTCCTCAGAATTGGATGATGTTTTGCAAGTACATTCATACAGTGTCGTTAGCTGTTATGCCAACAAAGCTTATAGCTATAAGTGTACGTCCCGTTTTGAAGTGTTGCCGCCGGATTTCTTGTGAATGTATTATTTGTTTTGTCGACCTAGTCTTCAGTTTATGCTCACTATACGGTAACTAAAGTAGACAGTCCGGCTTGTTTCCTAGTTCTTGGAAGTTCACCATGCCTGAGTGAATCATGTCCTTCATGTATCTGTTACCATGGACACTTAATTGTTATTTAACCATGTACATGCATGATACCTCACACAGACTCAGTGATGTATTATACTGTGTGTGTGTGTGTGTGTGTGTGTGTGTGTGTATATGCATGCATGCATGTTACACTATTGCATGAGTCAATATAGGTGTGTGGGTGGTACATGTATGGTGTGTGTGTTCGGTAAACATATAATATTATATAACAATTAATTGACAATTATTATCAAGTACTCTTTGACAAATGTTCACCTGTTGTAAACACATGTACTGTCATGAACTGTCCTGCCATATATACGCAATCATCTATCCTAACAGGAAGATGATGTGTTATTATTCCCACCGTGTCTTGCCCTAGATTTAGGTGTGTGTGTGTGGGAGGGGTGGTCCAGTGGTATCAATCACCAAACCTCCCATACATGGCCACGTTGACAACCATGTTGTCAGTGTTATGTGGCCTCTCTTTGTATCGTAAGGTGTGCTAGCATTAGGGGGGGTGCCGGGCGGAACTATGAGAAATTTGCATTCATAGTAAAAAATTCCTTTGTTTTATCATAAAATTAAGAAAAAATGTACACTCCTAAAATCTAGTGATGCACACTGTAGGAATCTACTGGTCACTGCAAGTATTTGTTATGCATGTACGTACGTGTATAGTGTCTGGAGCGCATGTATGTATTCATACACTCTTGGTTGTACATAATACTGCCGTTCACGTACCTTTGTTCTAGTACTAGAAAAAGTATGGTCTGTGACTTAAAATTACTGTCTGTGTCGTCTCTTTGCAGGTGTCCAGCTGGAGCCCTCGTGCCCATATATGGAAGCTTCACCTTTAAACCCTGTGGCGCACTTCAACAATGAGTGTACCCTCATATCCATATATGGAAGCTTCACCTTTAACCCCTGTGACACACTTCACCAGTGAGTGTATGTGTGGGTGGATTTGTGGTTTGTGGTTTTATAAACTAGTAAATATTGGTTGGCTCTAGACAATTGTATGGTTGTCTAGTGCCAACTTTAGCAGGAAGTTCTTTATTTTAATCTAGCACCCGTAAGGCTTTTGTTGCTGAGGCCCTTAAAGGTGTCACATGACTAATTGCATACAGCTATGTCGTCCGTTTGTCTGTTTGTCTGTTTGTATTTACCCAGCCTTAATCTGAAAATGCTTAGAAGAGAATGTGTATAATAGGTTGCAGTGAATTTTTCAAGTGGTGGCTATTTTAACACCCGCTACATTTAGGTCTACATGTAAGATGTTAGCCTTGATCCCAGCCCTAATTGAGAGCGGCCTGGAATCGAGGCTAGTGAGATTTTGTCTAGTGTGGTTAGTATATCAACCATCCCGATCGACCAGTGTCGGCAGCTCCCTTATATGGTACTATAGTACTCTGCCCTTAGCAGCTTCACTTGGAATTTGAGGGCAAATGAAAGCTATGTCCTTGAGAAAGTGTAACAGTTTACACAAGTAAACCACTTCACTGCTCTATCTAGGTGTTGTGTAAACTGTTACCCTTATCTCAAGTACTTTTTCCATTTGCCCCAAACTTCCTAGTGAGCTGCAAAGCACCGTATTATTACATAACTATTTATTGCCATGCATGTGTACATAATTATATAGCCCTAGGCAAAAGGCTTCTACTATGAGTTCATAGTGCACTAGCTGTGATATAATTATAGTCTTTCACAGATACTGTTACTGCCGAAATTAAAAGTTTAATATATTATTCTCAGTTGGTTTGGTTACATGTGATCTCAACTTGTGTGTTCCGGTACTTCCATGGAGACTGAAGCCGACACCAGGGTAATTCGATTATAGACTGAGTCAATAGTTTGGAGCCTATAGCTGCTGTAACAACACAACAAAGACGGTCCAATCGCCCACTCTAGAGGTTAATCATATTCATTGTCCCCTAACTGTCGACTTTGCAGTGTAAACACATGAGAGCTAGGAAATATTTCAGGCTCTGTCCGGAAGCGGGTGTATTACAGTTCCAGCTGTACGAGGATGGAAGCTACTGTACTGAAAGGATAATATTTATATTGAGGAGAGACATTTCCAGTGGTAATTTTGGAAGCTTGTCCCTTAGCGATGAGTTGCCTGCATGTGAGCTAATGTGTACATTGCCTGTGAGCTAATGTGTACATTGCCTGAGCTGGTGGGGTAGATAGGGAACCGTGAGCACTGACTTGTAACATAGTTGGCATAGTTACCGCATAGTTACTGCATAGCAGGTACATTCGGACTCCGCTCGATCATTCCATTCTTATTGCATGCCACACACAAATCAGCCTAAGAGCTTATTATTTAATTAGTTGTCCCAGCTACACAAAACAAGCACTATATACATTTCTCTTTCTTGTGTTGATTGCACAAGAACATGTTTGGCATATCCAGTTAACTGGTTATTAGCTATACTGATTGCATGTTCTTTTCCTATTCATATAATCCACTGAGTGTGTTCATAATAGTAGTTGGGTTACGTTCATTGCCAATGGTTCTCTTTAACTGTTTACTTTCATGCCATCCAGATACCATGGCTCCCATTGAAGGCCAAAGACAGTCAATTTGGCCCTGACACCTCATCATTATAAACATCGCTAATAAGACTGCCTTCCCCCCCTCCCTCTAATTAGAACGAGCATTTGTAGCCGTGGCTCCTCTCAACAGCTGCTATTTCAGAACAATAATTATATAGTCATCAGTTAGCGATTAATTAAAATGTGTGTACAAAATGCAATCATATTATTGTTACATTAATTTTGTTCTGCATAACTATACATGTGCATGTATTTCTAAGTTACATAATTTGTTATTCCGTGAATTCTTTTAAAGCACATGGTTTTAGCCTGGATACTCATCAGTGTTGGCTTCTTTGCTAATTGCTGTCTTTCTATCATTGCTTATGTTTGTGAAACTTTGTCAAAACAATTTTAATGGGTTTGCTAAATTAGCATAGCTGAAGTATTCACAGTGCACGTTTCCATTGTACTTGTGCATGGGTCACTATGACTGTAGGGTTTGTGTGTGGCTATAATTATAACACAGGCTGCATATACGTACAGTTATCAGCATGTGTACAACGTCATAATTAAAACACATAACTGCATGCATATTTGTATCACACATGCAGATAATAGCTGTGTGTAACGCCATGCCCGCACATGATGAGACGTAGGGGAGGTCACAATTAGTTTAATTATTTTTTGTCGGCATATCTCCTCTTTTGGAAGACGTTATTCTCGAGCAGTTTATATAGAATGCTATAAATAATTAATTTTTCCTCTCACGAGTTCTTATCATTCCATGAAACAAGTCGTCTATAGATAGAAATGCTGTGTCCATGGTGGCAGAGAAATGTTGATTATCTGTTAATGGTATTTATAAACCATTCTTAAGCTATGCAACATTCGTGGCAACCATCTTTCTCCAACGGCTTCTATACTACCTCATAGCTATAGCAATATATGATATCATTAATTCTGTGTAATACAATAGATACCTTTTTGTGGTTTGGTAATATCAATAAATAAGTAATCGTATTGCGTGTGGTTTTAGGATCGTCTAATGTACGTAACTCTGCATACTAAGAGTATCAGGTAGCTATAACTTTCATGATGCATGATAGTGGAGCATGCATGTGTAGGTCGATCAAATTGGAGTAATTTCTGTCCCCACACATAGACATAGTGGGGGGAGTTAGCGGGAGGTCCTATCATGTGACACTGTAGTTTGTGTAGGTCTGAGCTTGAGAGCAGTGGTCAACTTTTTGTGTACTAAACAGACCATGAGTATTTATTCATATAGGAACAACTGGCAACAACAATTTTAAAGGATTGGGATTAACATAAGAACACAAATGCACATACACTTAATTATGTTTATCAGTGTAGCACTTATTAACAGTGAAACTTGGTCACTTTAGGTACACCAACATCAGCTGTAACTGTAATAAAGAGGTAGCCTACCAATTAACACAGGTCCAAGCACATGCTGTATATAGAGACTGTTGGGGCCCATTAACCATAGTATGTGGGGTGACCAATTAAAAGTTTGTTTATAGGATGACTACATATAAACAAGTTTCACTGTAATACTGTTGAGTCCTAATACATGCTAGTGTGACTGCCAAAGTGGCTACACTCTGTGTACACACAGACACCTCTTTAGCAGTTTGCCTAAGCACTAGCTAGCATTAGCTAATGGAGTGGTATATACGTACATACATGTACCCATACCTGTGCGTATATGTATAATGGAGTTCCCCCAACATGAATACAACCTGTTTGTTTGTTCACTGATGCTTTTTCTTTCAGCTATTGATAATGTTTATGCTTCTTATCCACCCTGAAGCTTTCTAGCATGCTCTGTTTCAAAATGGCATTGTTAGATTAAAATATTCATTTCAAAATCACAATAATTATTGTAGTACATTAATTGTAAAGATAAAAGATTAGGTACAAAAAACACATTAAACCTCCTCAATGCCAGCACTGACAACAAATGATAAAGGTTGACTAATAGTTCTCTTAGACTGTTGCTGTTGGTTACAATCAGTCAGTGATCTTCGGAACTGTGCACTCAAACAGTTCCAGCAACTTCTCGAATCAATCGAAAATCGGTTCTCGAATCAATCGAAATCCTTGGGGAGATCAGATATTCTTATTAGAGATTGTTCGGTTGGTTCAGTTAGTAGGCGGAGACTGGTGTCAGGTGAGGGAAGGCGTTGGAGGTAGTGAGCACATAGTCTGCACTCAGAGCATCGTAACTGTTGAACTGCTGCTGGAAGAAATTGACAGTGCAGGGGCTATCGCTGAGGGGAATGGTGGAGTTGTTGAACCACGGCTCGTTGATGTACTTGAAGATATCTGTGATCTCACATCGATCTTGAGGGTCCATGGCCAAGAGGCGATTGAACAGAGAGAGAAGTTTGGGGGAGAAGCTCTGCCACATTCGAGGGGGCTTGATTGTGATTCCGTTTTGCCATTGTACGAATTCGAGGTAGTTAGGGTCTGAGAGTGTTGCCTGTTCCCAGGGGAAGCTGCCGGTGAGCATACAGAAGAGGAGAACACCCACTGACCACACATCACACGAGGCGTCCACAAAGAAGCCGGTCTCGTTGGAAGCATTGCAGATCTCGGGAGAAGTGTAAGGGATGCTTCCAGAAACACGAGACACGTGAGTGCCAGTGCGGAGGGCCATGCCAAAATCAATCAATTGAACAAAGGATCCATTGCGATCACCGAGCACAATGTTCTCAGGCTTGATATCTCTGTGGATCAAGTTTTGACTGTGCACATAATTGACTGCTTTTGCAATTTGGTAGAGGTATTTTCTTGCTTTGTGCTCTGGGAGGCCGACTTCAGGCTCTATGGCATCAAACAGATCTCCACCCTCTGCAAAGTCCTGCACCATTACATAGGAGGTCTTGGTCTCAAAGGCAGTGTTGTGAGTAGTGATAACATTGGGGTGCTTGGAGACACTCTTGCTGTACTTGAACTCCCTCTTGAAGTCGTTTCTGCTGGTATTAGTTTTGCTGATAGCTTTAATGGCCACCGTTTCTCCAGTGGTTTTGTCCTCTGCAATCCAGGTGGTCCCATAGGTGCCTTTTCCGGCTTGCTTTACAAAGTTGTATCTCTCATCGAGGCTTGGGTTGCTTCCTGCCATTGCTTAAGTTGCTTTAGTTGCTTTAGTTGCTTTAGAGCTTTAGTTCACTTTGAGTTTGTGGATTGTTTTGTTGTAGACTTGCAACTGACTGCTTATATAGGCTTCACCTCCACCCCCACTTGGCTCCAAACTGCCAGACAATGAATGTACTTTGCATACCATTAGCTTTGCTATGGTAACCAGGATATGTGTCTAGTTAGCTCTAGAAGTGCACATAGGATGTGTTCTGATTACATTTACACCCACTGATTTTGCACATAGAGGTCAGTGGAGTCATGGAAACTGACTTGGAGTTGTTAATAAACTATTGTCATCAGTACGTATGCATGTACATACAGGTGTATGCATGGATGATGCATGTCCATACTGTGCCTGTATGCATGCGATATGCATGTCCATACTGTGCCTGTATGCATGCGATATGCATGCCCATACTGTGCCTGTATGCATGCGATATGCATGCCCATACTGTGCCTGTATGCATGCGATATGCATGTCCATACTGTGCCTGTATGCATGGATGATGCATGTCCATACTGTGCCTGTATGCATGGATGATGCATGTCCATACTGTGCCTGTATGCATGGATGATGCATGTCCATACTGTGCCTGTATGCATGCGATATGCATGTCCATACTGTGTACCTGTATGCATGCGATATGCATGTCCATACTGTGCCTGTATGCATGCGATATGCATGTCCATATACTATACGTATGTAGGCTTGTCCAACATTTCCACACAGGTTGGTTTATTAACATGAATGCAAGGTAGTAGCATCGATTTCATTGCAGCTGTCTGGAATCGAGGCTATACTAGCTTGCAAGTGAACTGTTCTGCTCAAGCCCTAATATTCAATTGCCCATTTAGCAGTTACATGACCTAGAGGTTGCCATTGTGTGGGTGCAAAGCTCAGACCTCCTCCACTTCCCCTCCCCCCTCCCCCTACACTGCACTTCCCCTCCCCCCTGCACTGTCCTGTCCTGTCCTGTCCTGTAGCAAGTGGATTCATGCTAGAACAAACACCTTACGTGTTCGCAGACATTAGATTCATTAATTGAATGGGGGGCTAGATCGTTAATATCTATATTCATTTAGTCATGTTGCACTTTGAGACTGTGGGTCGGCAGTACATGTAGCTTCAGTTGAAATCATGCAGTCACATCTGTATTCTTCCATATATGGCAGTGACCTCACACCTCACTTTATGGGACTAGCCAACATGCCCACTGTCTACAGCTGGTCTAAGTGTATTTTTAGACTAGAGTTCACCTGTTAAGCATATTCATAAGGCTATTATGTGGCCTTTACAGTCTATTCATTGAGCAGTTAATGATATTCATAGATGACATCACAGCTTTTGAGTGGGCTGCTGCAGTTGGTGTTTGTACAAATAGAGTGCAACAACAAAACTCCTCCTGTTGTACCTTCTTGTTTGTTCGGGTCCCTGTATGGGGGAGAGCCTGGGGTGCTACACATAAGTGCTGATGCAGAGTGATGTCACTTGACCCCAAAAAACAAATGTCTAATCCCCCCCCCAGTCGGTACAAGCCTACCTACAACTTAGCGCTAGTAGAGCGGAAAAGTTCAATATTACTTATTAGGCTCTCAGATATCCCAAACAATTGTCTGTGTGTGTTCTAGCAGCTGCAATTAGACATTTCCTTGTATATATTTGCCTGGTGCTTCAACTACAATTACTCTTTTCACCATAACATTTTAAAAGCAAAAGCTAGACTAATTGACCTTCAAAGTGTGTAGAATAGTGTACAGAGCCTATGGTGTGGTCCCACTGTGTACACTGTAGCTAGTGGTTGACTTCTATTTTCTCTGCATTTCAAGTGAGGTGAAATTAAAAGGGTTGTAACAAAGATCCTAATCTCCTACAGCTGTATTTGCCTCAGGCTAGACATTAGACCACCAAGCAAACACAGTTAGCTACATCAAAGCTGGGGCATTAATGAATATCATTACAGAGCAGCCAGTCCACTGGTCTCCCAAGCACTCATGTACTTCCCATGCTCACTAGACCAGACAATGCCCAGCTAATGAGAGTTATTGCTATTTATGGGGTAGTCAGTCAACTGGCTCCTGAGCTTATACCACCCACTGCTTATACCACCCACTGCTCTAACAGGGCCAGAAGGGAGTCCACTTAGTCTAACTATACCTTACTCGGAATTTTTCTGAGGTCCATATAATCTTACATACATAGGTATTTCTATGGAAACTTCTACATTTATGGATACTTCCATAATCATGCTATTATACACACACACGTGCTGTATCCACATGCAAATAGTTTATTATGAGGTAATGGGTCCGATTGATACAAAACTGTACCTAACAATTAAGTGATACACGGTCGACTGCCACCCGAGATACGTCAGGGTCAATAGGGTCACTTAAATCAAACCTATTGTCTTGGGTTCTTGAAATAATTATAAGTAAATGATAAGTAATCAATGTCGGCATTAGGTGGTTCTGTTTGACCTTTGCACCGTTTTCATCTAGCTAGCGCTTTTGATCGTTTATTTGCCTGCTTGGAAAGCTTTCATACCACATCAAAATGTTATACCATACCGCAGAAAGATAATTCTATATCTTTGTGGTTTTGAAGAACTCAATAAAGGTCAAAAGGTTGCAATGAAATTAAATCTTGGATCTCTGCTCTCAAGCGGGTTTGTCTGGGGCGCAATAGCTCAATCGATAGGATAAAGCTAGTGGTGGTGGTGTATATACTCAGGGGCGTGAGTGTGAACATAGTTTTATGTAATACATAATTATGCCCATGTGATGTTTTAATTCATTGCCTTTTGACATTGGCGTACCTCCTCTGACTGCCACCTGTGTCAGCGACTCTAGCTCTATATAGATATACTGTATAGCGTGAAATTTTCGAGCATTTCAATTTCGTTAGTTGACTGCTTACTGGAAGCCACGCCTTTAATCCTGTTATAGCAGACAATTATCAATTTTCGTGGAATTAATCATTGCTAACCCACGAAAACAGCGAAAATTAAACCTCGAAAATTTCACGCTATAAGGTAGTACGTATCGGTATTACGATTGCATGGTTGTAAGTACTGTGATGGTTGCCTAGCAGTATGTCAACTATCGCTAGTTTGCACCGCATTTGCTAATATGCTAAATGGCATTGTTTAAATTGTGTTAAGTTTCAGCTAGGACTAATCTAGTTGAGTGGTAAGGAGAGTCAGAGGAAAATGTCACAAATGACTGATTTAGTACCTCTCAAAAAAATTAATACCGTATTGCGCGAAATTTTCTCTTTCCTCCCCCTAACAACAGAAATTTCGCTCTTCTTGGTATGTCAATGCACATTGCGTTTGCATTCGCCGTTAGCTTAGCTATGTTTGTGGAATATTTTGCATGGAGGATTGCTACTAACCCTCGAAAACGGTAAAAATTAAGCGCCTCAAAAATTATGTACGATAATCATTACTTGACTTTGTAATGCAAACACAACTCGTCTGAGAATAAATGAGTGTGCTTAAGTAACAGAATCCCATGCATAACTTTGTTGGGTCGGTCAGTAGCACTTGGAAGTAGGCCCCATAATTATATAAATATAATGATAGTGTAATTTCTTCAAATCCGTCAATCTTGACATAAAGCAACTGTAAGTTTAAATCATCAGGCAAATTTTGAGACATAATTTTCCTTTTCAGTGTGTATCGTGCTATTTTAACGTTTTGTGTGTCTAGGAGTACTGTGGCTTGGGCATCCAAATCAATTTTATCGTTTTTGTAAAGTTATCATTAATTTTGCTAATCATTTTTGTGAGCATAAATTAAGTTTTGTGAGAACTCTAGACTTAACTGCATGTCTCTATAACTCAAGAGAGTACTCTTATCTACTCTTAATAACTCTATTGGATTGTCTAAAATTCAATTTTGACTAGTATCTGTGGTGATTCCTACCATCTCAAAATCTCAGAATGTCCATTTATCACATGTTTGATTAATGATCTTTACACGAAGGCATTGTTTTGTTGTTAGGGACTCTCCATAGCTACACTAAAAAAACATAACATGTATGTAAAAACAGTGTAAACATTATTTGTTTGTACGCTATGAATATGTTTATTCATTATGATGTCAGAATTGCTTATTCAACCTCTAAATGAAATGCATACCTGCCTTCTCCATTTAGTCTAAACATGCTAAGAAGGTTAATTTTTTCTCACGAATACACTCCATTTTGTGGTTAAATTCAAATCCCAATAGACCTAATTATTTGAATTTGTTTACACACAGTGCAAACATGTTTTTGTGTACCTGTGTTCGTTATTCAGGCAGCCACCACAGAAATTCAAAAGTTCAAAAAACGTGTTTGTTGGAATGTGCCCCATGCTTAGTGTCACCCCCACCACCCCTCCACCTGCCCCACTGACTGCATGTTGTATATCATGTACATGTACGTGTAAGAGTCACAGTTGCATATGCCAGCTATAGTACGTATGTGTTATATTCAAGTGTGACAGTTCATGTTATAATCTTGAAAAGGCTTAAAAAGCATACCTTTCAAATGGTACTATCAATTCATTTTAGTGGCATGTTTTAAAACTATAAATTATAGTGTTCTAGCTGTTATTACATGTGTAAAAATGTTCTGGTGGCATACGTTATACACACAAATCAAGGGCTCTTTGGTGAACTATTTCAGTAGAAGCATGACCTTTGTGTTGCACTGAAATGGGTCCCTTCTCTAGGACATGTGTTTTAGAACACAAAGTGTTTTTGTTTCAGTAGAAGCATGACCTTTGTGTTGCATTGAAGTGTGCTGCATTGAAATGGGTCCCTTCTAGGACACGTGTTTTAGAGTTGCTGGCTATTTTTCTACTATTACATAACACAGTTTACCTGCTGCGTTTCAACAATTATTGAACATTAAACTTGACCATTGGCGTGTTTTAAAACCAGTGTTTTTAGTAAGACTAGTTGTTATCAAATATGTTCTGTGCCATGTTGTAAACATAAATCAAGTGTTTGCTGCATTGAAATGGACCCCTTCTAGGACATGTGTTTTAGAGTTGTTGGCTATTTTTTTACATAACACAGTTTACCTGCTGCGTTTTAACTGTTGAACTTGACCATTGGCATGTTTTAAAACCAGTGTTCTTAGTTTTTATAATAAGACTACATGTAGCTGTTATCGTATATGTAAAAATGTTCTAGTACCATGTAGTAAACACAAAACAAGTGTTCTTTGGTGAACTATTTTAGTAGAAGCATGACCTTTGTGCTGCACTGAAATAGGTCCCTTCTCTAGGACATGTTTGCTAGAACTTTCTGGTTATACTACAGTTTACCCGCTGGGTTTAACTATTGTTGAACTTTGACCACAGGAATGTAAAACAATCTGTTTGCTAGGAAGTGTGTCTACTATAAAAGCAGCACTTGCAACAGTAGAGGCAGATTAACTTAACAGTTCAATTCCACTAACAAGTAACAGTCTGACCCAAACTAAACTATGGCAGCTTTCAATCTGAGTCTTGACGAGAGATACACCTTCATACGGAAGGCAGGTGCAGGTACTTATGGCACCACCTGGACCGCAGAAGACCGAACCACAGGACAGCTGGTGGCAGTCAAGTCGATAGGCAAGCAAAACACAACACGAACCGACTTCAAGAGAGAGCTCAAGTACGGCAAGATTGTGTCTTCACACCCTAACATCATCACCACTCACAACTGTGCCTTTGAAACACAGAACTCATATGTGATGGTGCAGGACTTTGCAGAGGGTGGAGATCTGTTTGATGCCATCACTCCAGAAATCGGCCTACCTGAGAAAACAGTAAAGAAATTCATCTGTCAGATCGCAGAAGCAGTGGATCATGTGCACAGTAAAAACCTGGTCCACAGAGATATCAAGCCTGAGAACATTGTGCTGGGTGACCGCAATGGATCCTTTGTTCAACTGATTGATTTTGGCATGGCCCTCCGCACTGGCACTCACGTGTCTCGTGTGTCTGGAAGTATCCCTTACACTTCTCCCGAGATCTGTAATGCTTCTGACAAGACCGGCTTCTTTGTGGACGCCTCGTGTGATGTGTGGTCAGTGGGTGTTCTCCTCTTCTGTATGCTCACTGGCAACTTCCCCTGGGAACAGGCAACACTCTCAGACCCAAACTACTTCAAATTCGTACAATGGCAAAACGGAGTCACAACTAAGCCTCCTAAAATGTGGCAGAAATTCTCCCCCAAACTTCTCTCTCTGTTCAACCACCTTCTGGCCATGGACCCTCAAGATCGATGTGACATCACAGAGATTCTCAAATACTCTAACGAATCGTGGCTGGTTCAAACTCCACTACCAGCTGTCAGTACTAGTCACTGGTACCAGTCTTACAAAGACTCTGAACTATCCGTTTATCCTTCATCTCATGTCACTGCTTTTTAATGTACAATCTTGTATGTCCATTCACAGGTTCCTTATTTATGATCATCATCATCTCAATTCAGTTTAGCAACCTTTATCACTTATTCTTCATTCTTTCTCTGTGCCATCAGGTTAATAATGACCTAAAAACCTCAATATAAACTTGTGTAATATTGGGTAGAATCTAAGTTGCAAATAAAGAACATAAAATATCCAGATCATGCAGCTTTGCATGATTTAGATATTCATAAAAGCATTGTTTCGGTTAAGTGAGTGTGTACATGCATGGCCTTTGGTACCTTGCAAATCACAAGACTTTGCATGTGATGCATGTACACAACTTGTCGCAACTTGTAACTGAGTCTCCCTTATGTTTGATTGTACGAATTCAATGGATTGATCAGTAGCTCTTAGGATATGGTAGTTTTCAAACTCATCAATTTTGACAAAAGTAATCACTAAATAATGGCCTTTCTCCTCCAAAAGTGAGCCGGATTGGTAGCGAATTTTGAGATCCCAAAACTTTGATTGTGCTTTTTCGGTTATTTGGTCAATTGTGACTAGTGCCTGTGGTGATTCCTACCATATAAGAATCTCATTTATCACATATATACATATAGCTGGTATATTTCGAGGGTAAAATATTCGCGATTTCACTATAATTATAAGTATGTACCATGAAAATTTAAACTCACAAATTTAATATCAACATGCATCCATACTGTAAAAATGCTAAGAAAGCCTTTCTAATGGTCATTTCGCAAAAGTTTATGCCCTCGAAATATACCCGTTTAAATCAAGAGGGTTCACTTTATTCACCTTATACATTTCATTTTGTTAATTATTCTATTACAGTAGTGTGTTGCTAATTCATTTTGCAGTGCATGCAAAATGTTTTTAGGCAACCCATTCAACTTGCTTTTAGAAATGTGCCCATGCTTAGTGTCACCCACCACCCTCCACCTGCCCCACTGACTGCATGTTAGGGACTGTGTAGTTCTGTTGCATATCATGATCTGCAGTTATATTGCATGTGCCAGTGTTATTCTATTTCTAGAGGCATGTATTAAAACCAGTGTTCTGTTATAAATCTAGTTATATGTTTTAAAACCTGTGTACCTTTGTTATTATTAGGAAAACCAGTGTTCTAGCTGCTTATCGAATATGTAAAAATTTCTAGTGCCATGTTGTAAACACAAAACAAGTGTTTTTTCGCGAACTATTTCAGTAGAAGTATGATCTTTGTGCTGCACTGAAATGGGCCCCTGCTAGGACATGTTTGTTAGAGTTGCTGGTTAAATACTATTATATAACACAGTTTACCCGCTGCGTTTTAACTATTGTTGAACTTTGACCACAGGAATGCAAAACAATCTGTTAGCTTGAGGAAGTGTGTCTACTATAAAAGCAGCACTTGCAACAGTAGAGGCAGATTAACTTAACAGTTCAATTCCACTAACAAGTAACAGTCTGACCCAAACTAAACTATGGCAGCTTTCAATCTGAGTCTTGACGAAAGATACACCTTCATACGGAAGGCAGGTGCAGGTACTTACGGCACCACCTGGACTGCAGAAGACCGAACCACAGGACAGCTAGTGGCAGTCAAGTCGATAGGCAAGCAAAACACAACACGAACCGACTTCAAAAGAGAGCTTAAGTACGGCAAGATCGTGTCTTCACATCCTAACATCATCACCACTCACAACTGTGCCTTTGAAACACAGAACTCGTATGTAATGGTGCAGGACTTTGCAGAGGGTGGAGATCTGTTTGATGCCATAGAGCCTGAAGTTGGCCTACCCGAGAAAACAGTAAAGAAATTCATCTGTCAGATCGCAGAAGCAGTGGATCATGTGCACAGTAAAAACCTGGTCCACCGAGATATCAAGCCTGAGAACATTGTGCTGGGTGACCGCAATGGATCCTTTGTTCAACTGATTGATTTTGGTATGGCCCTCCGCACTGGCACTCACGTGTCTCGTGTGTCTGGAAGTATCCCTTACACTTCTCCCGAGATCTGCAATGCTTCCGACGAGACCGGCTTCTTTGTGGACTCCTCGTGTGATGTGTGGTCAGTGGGTGTTCTCCTCTTCTGTATGCTCACTGGCAGCTTCCCCTGGGAACAGGCAACACTCTCAGACCCAAACTACTTCAAATTCGTACAATGGCAAAACGGAGTCACAATCAAGCCCCCCAAAATGTGGCAGAAATTCTCCCCCAAACTTCTCTCTCTGTTCAGCCACCTCCTGGCCATGGACCCTCAAGATCGATGTGACATCACAGAGATTCTCAAATACTCTAACGAATCGTGGCTGGTTCAAACTCCACTACCAGCTGTCAGTACTAGTCACTGGTACCAGTCTTACAAAGACTCTGAACTATCTGTTTATCCTTCATCTCATGTCACAGCTTTTTAATGTGTGTTCCAATCTTGTATGTCCATTCACAGGTCCTGTTTGTTTTTTTATTATCATCTCAATTTTCGCAACCATTATCACTTATTCTTTCTCTGTGCTTAATATATTTATTCCTGCATTGATATCGAAAAGAAAGTTTCAAACAACTCAATAATTATGAACATGCAATTTGGGTAGATGGGACCTAGCAGAGATGCAGAGAGATGATATTATTATCAAGGGAGCTTTAGCTTTGCACTGTCAGTGTACATAAGGACAGTGTTGATTTAAGTAGTTGTTTACATGTCTAAGTAGCTTACTACCCCACAGAGTACAAGATAATTACTAGTGTCAATTTTCATCAACAGAACTTCTAAGTCAACCCTCTAGAATGGCTGCACACACGCATTATGATTATGTAGCTGTATTGGCTCAGAAAGCAAAGCTCTAGCTTAGCTACCATGATTAAGATTGAGCTCCTCACGTAGTCTAGTTTTAGCAAAAGTTTTGCAGTTAATGATATTCACGACCAATTAAGCCTGTCTGCAAGTGGAGCCACCCGATGAGTGGGAGTGCAGAGCTGAGCGGCCTATAAAAGTATCGCATGCTGTTTTGCAAAGCTCAGAATTTGCTAGAGAGAGCCTTGAAACACTATCACTTCAGCTCAAACTCAAATAACAACTAGAAAAACGATGGCAGACTATACAACTTACCAAACAAGCTTGGATGAGAGATTCACCTTTGTCAAGCAAGCAGGCAAAGGCACCTACGGAACAGCTTGGATTGCAGATGACAAGACCAATGGAGAAAGAGTGGTTATCAAAGCTATTAACAAGGCAACCACTAAGAGAGCTGACTTCAAGAGAGAGTTGAAATACAGCAAGCATCTTGGAAAGCATGCAAACATCATCACTACTCGTGACACAGCCTTTGAGACCAAGACCTCCTATGTAATGGTGCAGGACTTTGCAGAGGGTGGAGATCTGTTTGATGCCATAGAGCCTGAAGTCGGCCTCCCAGAGCACAAAGCAAGAAAGTACATTTACCATGTTGCAAAAGCTGTCGAATTCATGCACAGCAAGAAACTAGTCCACCGAGATATCAAGCCTGAGAACATCGTTCTCGGAGACCAAGAAGGTTCTTTTGTGCAGCTGATCGATTTCGGAATGACGCTTCGATTTGGAACCCATGTACCACGAGTTTGTGGAAGTATCCCTTACACTTCTCCCGAGATCTGCAATGCTTCCGACGATACCGGCTTCTTTGTGGACTCCTCGTGTGATGTGTGGTCAGTGGGTGTTCTCCTCTTCTGTATGCTCACCGGCAGCTTCCCCTGGGAACAGGCAACACTCTCAGACCCAAACTACTACGAATTCGTACAATGGCAAAACGGAATCACAATCAAACCCCCTCGAATGTGGCAGAAATTCTCCCCCAAACTTCTCTCTCTGCTCACTCGTCTCTTGGCCATGGACCCCCAAGACCGATGTGCCATCAAGGAGGTGTACAAGTACATCAACGACCCGTGGTTTATCAGTGCAAATATCCCCCTTAGCGACAGCGGGGTGAACATCTACCAGCAACTCAACAACATGATGGACCTATCTGATGAAGAATATTCCTATGGACTAAGTGCTGATGTCGTATTTCCCACGTCAACTCACCACTTGCACCTGACCCCCGTTACGGCCTTCTGAACTGACAATGAATAATTCGACTGAACAACTAACTGTCTCTGAACCAAGTCACTCGAACATCGAATCAATCGAGCTACAATCTGGAGAACTAATAATAGCTCAAACTGGGAAGAGCTGTTTTATTTATTTTTTATGACAATCAACATGCAGGTATTATCATGATCAATCTCAACCAACCAATCAATCTCATTTATTGTATATATCTTTAATTTTACAGAATGTATTATAGCTTTATTTATTTTTGTGGCTTTCTGGTGCTGGTCACTGGGCCTCTTTAATTTTTACTGTAACTATACGAGTGTATATACGTATGTACCAATAATTAAAAGAATAAGAATAATTTGAAACAAGAAAACTCTGTGAAAATGTTAAGTAGATAATAGTAGATACCTAATCATGATACGATATTCATAGAGCTCATCCTACATGCACGTTACGCACATGTGCACGAGTGGCAGCTGTGAATTTACTGAGTGATTCGGCTATCAAAACCATCCCCCACCAAAGTGCCGTCAACCTGTCTGCTTGGTACCATTGATGATCTGTATCCAATGGGCCATGTAAGGGGAGCATCGGATAACAGTTTACAATATACACTTACTTAACACGAGATTGGATTGCAATACAAAAAAAAACACAACAGTATTACTGTGTACAAATCACCTAGGTACATACATGCACATTTTCTATTGCACAAGCAGATTTCATTACTTGTAACACTGCACGCAGAGCCTAGTGCTTTTTGGAGTGTATTTAGTTCTGTTTTCCCTTATGTTTCTGCCATTGGATTGCCCCAGCATAAACAAGCTTCTGTATAGGATAGCTGGGCATGATCGCTATTGCACAAGCAGATTTCATTACTTGTAACACCGCATGCAGAGCCTAGTGCTTTTTGGAGTGTATTTAGTTCTGTTTTCCCTTATGTTTCTGCCATTGGATTGCCCCAGCATAAACAAGCTTTTGTATAGGATAGCTGGGCATGATCGCTGATGGCCTAACAAGGCTCTATATGCATCCCAGCTAGACAGTGGGAGTTTGGCGCAGAGTTCCCATCAATACTAGGCTGTATTAACAGGCTCAATCGTGTTAAGCAATTCAAAGACTGAATCACTTCAAATTGGCCTCGTAGCCAAAATACCGATCGATAAATATTTGGGGTGAACTTGTAACTAATTTAATTCGGGCTATGCGTGAAGATACATAGCAGTGAAAACTATGATTTGTGGGTATTGAGTTGGGAATATGCATATAGTGTGTGTGCCTGTTAGCAAAAATATCTGCACATAATTATTGTAGTATTTACACCCCCCCCCTCCCCCCCATCTCAGTTTATCATTCCAAATACCAAGTTTTAGCCCATAATATTGTTGTACGATCTGTTATTCATTTTTCCCCCTCCCCCATGCAGTACGATGACACGCTAAACAAATGCACAGTGCAACAGATGAGTACCCATACACATGCACAGTCATGTACATGTACCCAATCTGGATGCTACAGCTTCATCTGGGTAAGTACCTTGTGTGTGTACTGAAAATTTTTCTCGTTGCAGAGTATAATTTATATGGCTGTGTTGACAAGATATTGGATCCTCAGAGAAGACTCATAAAAGGCAACTTAGTACGTACGTACTTCCTATAATAATAATTTTTGTACTTCTGTTTTGAACGACTTCCTCTCTCAGTATCTAATGTTTCATGTGATCGCGTTCATGTCCATGTATGGCTAACTAGAACAATTGCTTAATATTCATGAATGTCATATACCTTGTGTAATGTGTGCTATGTTTATGCATAGCCTATCCCCTAAAGGCCTTACTCCCACAGTGCGCTGTAAGTAGGCAGTTACTCAATGAATTAATTATGTGTCAGTGGTATGCCAGTGCATTAGCATGTTGTTTTCATTTGCCAACACTTCAAAACAACGCTTAATTCGTTCTCAGGCTAACATTAATGAGATCGATCAACATCTACACTTAATTAGGTATAAACAGTTTCAAACAACAAGCATATTATAATAATTATGTGTGCATCATAAATGCATAATAATATGCATGATCGTGTGATTTCAGTAATGGTATAGCATTCCTCAGCACTTTCTGCTCAGGCCTTCAGCGATCATCTTTCACAGATCTGACACACAACCCAATGGAGCCTACTGTACAGTACAGTACAAGCCGTATCATATGGGATATTATAACATACACCATAAACTAAATAAGGATACTGTGTTTAGTTTCTATGCAGGCAGACTCGCTGTCTACCGTAACTAGGTGTCAATTCAACATGTCTTCTCAGTTGCACAAGTCAGGCGTGCTTGCCGAGACCACTGGGTGCTGCACAGCTATAGGATATATAGCCTATCAAATGAGGGTAACCTTTCTGACAGCCATTGTATAGGATGTAAATTAAGTAGCTATGCGTGAATACATCTGCAAAATAGAGATTCAATTATACGAATGGTGCCAATTGACTTAGTATCACCAATTAATAGCATACGTACAATTATATCATAATTATAATTATAATAAACTTGTGAAACAAACCAATTTTAATTTTGAAGTGTAAAAATGATAACAGCTTAAAAATGTGCTCTATTAGTGTTCTATTCTATCTTTGTTCCGTCCTCTAGGGCGGAGCATGTTGTACCTCCTGCAGTGTACGTGTACACATGTTTCTTCTTGTCTTGCATTGCGTAATGTCTCCTAATAGCGTCGGCCACATTTCCCATTGAGCCCAGGTAGCCTTTGGTTCGAATAAGCACCGTCGAGTTGAGCATTAAAATAAACTCTTTAAATGTCCGTTCCTGAACACCTTTGGCCACTTCTAATTCTGTATCCGAGGGCAGATTGCCAAGGTGAGTGTGCACTGTTCGTGTGGCTGTCTCGATTTCAATGGGTGTCTTCATCAGTCGCTTGTACTTCTTTGCCACTATATGCACTACCAGTCGATTGTTGAATATGGGTATGTAGACTGGTGTCAGTTTGAGATCCTTTGCAGCTTTCTGTCCACAGTTTATATTGTGTTCGGCAACATTCACAGCTTTCTCTATATTGTCTGATTTAGCTCTGACTTGAAGGGCCAGAATCGGCTTATGAGGGTGACCAACACTTTTGAGCAGTATGTTCATTTCTTCCTCAAACTTGGGGCTCATTTTGAACAGCATATCCCAAGCACAGCAAAGTCGACATTTGATTCGATCAATTCCGTATTCGTATGCTTTCGGCATAAGTTCCGGGTTCCTTAGTAGAGCGTAGGTGAAGTCATAACGAGCTCCTTGCAGCCTCTCAACTGGATATTTGAGGTAGCGGGTGAAATTAGTATTCATGTACCACTGGGAAGAGTGGCCGTCGTCTTTAGCCGCCTTCCAGCTGGCTATGTCACGAATGGGTCCGTGTTTTCGACCACCAATCGGAGACAAGTTCGACCAATCAAAACTCTTTGGTTGGATATACTCCGTGAATCCAGGTGGGTCCTCCCATTCAATCAAAAACGCTCTCTCTGTATATGGTGTGTGTGCGTAGGTAAGGAAATGGTTGAGATCATTGCAGTATGCAGTGAGTAAATATGATCATGTGTTAAGAAACAGAAGCTCACAAAATATACTTCTCAATGTACGAATTTATATTGTGCTTATGCTGAGAGCAAACCACAAGTGGGAAACAGACTAAGTGGCTAACTAGTTTAGCCTAAACATGAAACTGCATGGTATACACGGCAGACTATCACTATGGTATAGGCTGAAGGTATACATACAAGGACTTGCCTCCCATGCATGGAATGTGGGCCGAAGGTGAGATTAATGATTAATTTGGTGATCTTTTATAGCAGCCAAATAAAATCACAACAGGTATATGCGTAGTGAACACATTAGCTTTAGATCACAAGTGAGAATAATTATACCAGGTTACTCTCGTTAATTTATAGCAATGCATCTCAAAGACAACAGTAGATTGTAGTGTACAACAATCTTAAGACAGAAAAACTGAAGATTCAGAGAACTATTATGATAATTAATGATATTCATATAAAACTGGTTGTGGTTTTAATGTTTAGTGAGAAAGTATTCACTGCAGTCTATTGCCACTTCTTCATTAACAGACACTTTTGGTGATCTAATTAAGGGTAACTGTTCACACAGTGGGGGAGGGGGCTGGTTACTGACTGTATTTGGCTGGTTGCTATTGGGGGATACATCAATATTGGCCACTCATGGTGTAGGCAGGGCTTACATTAGTACGCTATATTGACAAGACCCACACAATTGTTTGTATACCAATCACCATATTTGCTCTCATTCCCCAAATAATCATTGTACTAGCTGTTTTCACTTATTCACAAAGCTATCCCATATGCTCAAACAATACCAGGCCGGCCGGAACACACAATATCTAGCATTACAAAACACAGGACATGGAGACACAGAAACTAATTGCACTAGCCCTAACATGCGATGTATTGATGACAATCGAGTAAAAACTTCAGAGAAACCTTCTAATACAAGGCCGAATAACAACTTCAAAGAAACCTTCTATTATGGGGAAATTACTTACGACCTACAAGGCTTATGTACAATATACAATATAGCAGCTTACGCACATTGCATGGGTGCTTTATCGAGTGTTATGTAACCAAACTTTACCCCCTCCCCCTCCACAGACACACATAACACACACTCTATGTAGCGTAAAAACATGGCGTACTTAGGATACGCACACACACCCCTGACCTACGTACAAAGGTTATAAACATGATACAACATACATAGCTTATGTACATTCGTACATTGTGTAATTTTTGGTTTATTATCGAGCACACATAAGCAAATCGTCGTACCCTCTCCCCCCCCCCCCACAACATAACACATACTTTATGTAGCGTACCGAAACATGCCGTACTTAGGGGTACCCACACACAAGGAATCAAGTAGGCAAGACTGGCCTCGTGTACTAGCTTATACGCTCGAGGTGAATGGCCCAGCTTGCAAAACAGGTGCTCCATTACACACACCATTGACTAATCCAATCATGTAAAACAGCAAACAAAACAGAGAAGTCCTTTTGATGTGCAATCAGCACAGCATAACGATTAATTAGGAAAAATTCATGAGCAGGAGTAACGTCCAAGAATGAACACGAGTGATTAAATACCGCAAATGGTTGTACAATTAAGGGGCTCAGTAATGCGTACATAATTTGTATTTGCTATATATGTCAAATTGAAATGATAACTTTTCATATTTATAAGCCTCATGCACTTACGTACCCCACCGTCATATTGCATAGGTACACACGGCCAGTACGTGTCAGCTCAGCGCTCGTGTCATCCACACACTTATCTAAATTCCGAGCAGCTGCCCCAACAGCCTCCCCCATTCCCCAGCTGACTGTGGTAGTGGCGAGTGGCGCCAAGCCGAGTGTGGTATGAGATATGTTATTACTACTACGCACAGCTGAAGCATGCAACACAAATACCAGCAATTTATTAGTTACCCTGCTAGCTACTATAGAGTATAAGGTATCAATCATACAAAGCTAATTTGAAAAAAATTAACAGTAATGAATTGAGAAACGTACAATTTAGAAAACAAACTATCTATGTACGTTAATTGCTGTATAGATCTGAGTTAACAATAGGATTTTGTTTTGCATCCATAGCTATAATTTATGTATACATTGTAACATGACACCCAGAGACAAATATATCCATCGAGGTTACCCAATGAAAACCCCAAAAGTAGATTTTAGAGAAGTTCAAAGTTACCCTCTGATGGCCTCAAATATTCCCACAATGCAGGGACACAGGTGTACTGACTGTACAGACATACTTCACCACATCACTGACTCAATGCACGAGGCTGTTATTTAACTGTACAATTATTTGAAGTACGTTACAGGTTATGTTACGTTCGTTGAACAGGTGGTACACTAAT
The DNA here is from genome assembly GCF_963675165.1 of Halichondria panicea. Taxonomy (NCBI): domain Eukaryota; kingdom Metazoa; phylum Porifera; class Demospongiae; order Suberitida; family Halichondriidae; genus Halichondria; species Halichondria panicea. The sequence goes on along the minus strand of NC_087393.1, from coordinate 808,017 downwards.
GCACATAGCAATGTATTGTCCTCACAAGACAGTAGTCTGTATAGTACAAGCATCTGTATAGTACAAGCATACACTTAACCAATCAAATTGCGTGTGTCCAAACATGAATTCATTCTATAATGTCAGGGTTTTGAGATACCTGAAAACACGCAATTGTTGATTTATATAGCAAGTGGTGGATACGGAGGCACACACACACACACAACTATTTAGCAACAATTATGTAAAAGGAAAACAAGCTCTTATAGACTCTCTTAAAACTTTTATTCTCCTAAACAAGAAAGGAAATAAAATTCACCGTTTTATAATATGATAACTAAAGGAGTTGTTTCCGTCTCATACAACTGCCAATTTCCTATCTCCGTAGCAACACGGAGCTACACACATGTACATGCATAATGAGGTGTGCTAGAGGAATCGAAGCTTTGCCAATGACTAATATGAATTTTGAAAGCCATTTGTATATTGGCCACAAACCTGCCAAAGTGCACTACACGGTAACCCTTGTACGGTAAA